>NC_139962.1:14991288-15033788 GCF_963454915.1 Gymnoscopelus microlampas
CTCACGATGACAGCCGCATGTTTTTGCATTTTCATGTAGACAGAGATTGTTTTAAATAACAGTGATCGTGGAGATGGGATTTCTTTCTTTTTTTTCCAGCAAGGAACGAAAAACTCTTTCGTAACAACTTTTTTAAATGACCCTTAGTACTTGTGGACTGTAGGCCTGCAGTCCACACAACGAACGCTGAGGATTTGACTGTGTCAGAGGGAGTGAGACAGAGGAAGCAGAAGAGAGAAATTCGGGGAGAGAGAAAGAGATGACCCAGTTGTGTTTCACACAGCGCTGTGCCAGAGACACAGACTGGTGGAGGCTGAGCTGCACGTGACGGCCGGGCCGGGGCCGGCCACCGGTCCACACGGGAAACGCACAATGTCTCGTTTGTTTTAAACGAGCGTAATGTTGGAACGGGGCTCCCTCTTTCCTCTCGCTGTCTGTTGTCTGCAGTGAAATGTGGAAATGATTTTTGCCTTTGGACCACGGCCAGATTCTGTTGGGAGGGATGAGTCTCGCTCTCTCTCTCTCTCTCTCTCTCTCTCTCTCTCTCTCTCTCTCACTCTCTCACTCTCTTTCTCTCTCTCCCTCTGCGTCTTGATGTACATCAGTCTCTCCTGTCTTTCTCCTGATTGGGGTCCGATTATATTCCATCTGAGGGGAGTTTTCAATTGAGAAGAGAGTGATATATGGAGGGAGTGGACACGGAAGATAAATAATGAATAAAGGGGTAAAAGTATGCAGGTTTTTAGGACAGACGGATGAAAGGGAGGAGAGATGAAAAGTGTTGGGAGAAATATTTTGCAGAATTTACAGCCGGACTGGGTATTTAGCTTGTGGGTCCAGACTGGTGTGGAAATCACCTGCTGTGTTCCATAGACACACCCTGTCCGTCAGCCTGGACGGGTCTTTGGAATGATGACCTATTCCCCACATTGTGCATAGCTGGAATTTTGAGGAGAAGGAATTCCTCAAGGTAGTACACTGGGGCAGTGCAGTGGTTCCCAACCTTCCCTGGATCAGGGCCCACTTTTTGAACAGTCTCGAAAGTGTCCGTGGCCCACCGTGGCTTCTGACCACTTAGCACGGCAGCCGATAGGCCGTGTTAGGCCGTGTTAACCCATTCAGACCGGGAACGCATCTGTGTAATTTTTTACGTCTTTGGCTATTAAAAAATAGGAGATCTACAAGCTTATAGTGCGGCACAGAGTGCCGTGCTATGAGCTTGTAGATCTGCTATTTTTTTTAAATCGGGAAAATGTGTGCAAATCATTGAACGTATATTTTCTAAAGCGAACATTTGTAAAACGTTTTGTTCCAGGGACCCCCCCCCCCCCCCCACCCAGAGGCAAAGATTTGGAGTTACAAATGTTTGCTTTAAAAATAATATATTCAAAGATTTGATTTTCACAATTTGTCCTAAAAAATAATTGCAGATCTACCGCGCTATGAGCTTGTATATCTGCTATTTTTGAATAGCCAAAGAAATCTAAAGTGACACAGATGCGTTCCCGGATTGAATGAGTTAACACGGCAGCCTGTTAAGCGGTCAGATGGGTGGGCCTCGTGCATTTTCAGAGCATGTTTATTTCCACTGATCTGCTTGGATCAGTGGAAATAGCATAGCTATTCATCGTTATCACAGTTAAAACTCATTTTTCAAGCTTTTCAAGAAAAAAATATCATGACATTTTTCTTTTACATTAATTGTCTAATATTAATGTTATATAATACGTAATTATTTGGGGGCCCACTTGCAATATTCTTACGGGCCACCAGTGGGCCCCAGCCCACAGTTTAGTAATCGCTACACTAGGGCTCGTGGTAAGTAGGGTGCCACTTTCTCCTGAGAACTCAATGTGGATTTGGGGGACTGCATGATGTTTCATGTGTGTACAGTATGTGTTGGAGGGGTGGGGGTTTGGGTGTTTGCCATACTCTTTTAGGGTCTATCAGAGCCATATAAGGAGAGTTGCGTAGCCTCCGTTCACTTCATCGGGCCATCGGTCGTCTACAGAGCCTTCTATTGGCGGATAGTGACAAAGCCCTGAACCGGACGTTTACGGAAATACACTATGAGCGTTTGTCACTATTTCGAGTTTACATGAACCACGTGACCAGCGCTGTTTCTGTCCCCTCATTGACGTAACTCTCCAATAGAAGGCTCTGGTGTCTATTACTCCTTTCTCTACATCCTCCCTCACGCTACTTTAAAAGCTTTTCCAGACCTCTTCCCTATCTTTGTGTTTTTCTTTTGCACACAGGCACGCAACCACCCACACACACACACACACACACACAAGCACACGCACACGCACACGCACACGCGCACGCGCACACGCACACACACACACACACACACACACACACACACACACACACACACACACACACACACGCACACACGCACACAACATAACACACCAAAAGTGCACCTGAGAGCCCACACCCACAAAGCATGCGTTGGTGGCTGCCATGAACTGCATGACATGGAAGTGTGCGGTCTGCGGAAGCCATTGGTATCACAAGTTATGTGCGTGAAAAATATCATGATGCTGGAGTGTTTGTATTTTGTTTTCCCTTCTAAGTTTGGACCATTAAGAACAGGATGTGAGCGTTTGAACTCCCACGTCTTTGGCTTGGGCTGTAAATATCTGATAAGGTTTCCTTTCTCAGTAACACACAATTCTTGGCTAATGATGCAAAAATGTGAGCTTGGATAGAATTTGTTCATAAAGTTGTACTTTCTTTTTTTTCCCACTTCATTTTTCACGAAGAAATCAACACACAAGACAAAAGACAAACAAATAGACATCACATATGTTTCCGGACATCATCTTATAAAAAATAAATTAAATCTATGTTAATAGGAGATAGCACACAAAAACAAAAAGTGGAAGTAACATTGAACAATAAAGTATAAAAACAAAAACAAAAAGGGAGATTTTTGTTTCATTCATTTTCATTCCTTCAAACAACCAGTTAAATTAAAAAAAAAGAATATTATCCCTTAAATATCATCCCTATAAGTAATATTAGGTATTACTTATAATACCTTCTCCTTAAAAATGTGTAAAGTTGTACTTTCAGTTTATATTCCAAGATAACCCTGTCATATTACATGAGGAAAGGCTGTGATTTTTACCAGGTTGCTTGCAGTCCTGGTCTAGGAAGAGACTGATCAACTATACTCAACACTTTCTCGACACTTTCTAAACACTTTCTAGCGACCTTTTCATCATTGGCTGTCCTTCAATCCTTTAAGCCAATGGGGAGACTTCCCCGAGACTTCCCCATACTCTGAACGACGGGCGTCCTCCCATGCTATGGGATCACAGTCCAGAACAAAAAAAAAGTGTGGTCGTTGCCACCAACTATTGACTTGACTCCTCATACACACACACACACACACACACACACACACACACACACGCCGCCTCCAACAGCGATTTGTTACTCCGCGAGTGAAAGGGTATAGGACCACAGGTCCATTTGGTTCCGTGCAGGGACGCTGGAGAGAGCAACCTGGTATTAATATGACTGCGTCATCATTTCTTGTTTTTCTTCTAGTGTTAGCATAACAAGACGGTATTGATTTGTCAGTGGCAAATGGCAATCACACGTGATTAGAGATTGCTTCTGGTTCAGGTTAGGCACATGGTTAAGTTTAGGCAAGGTTATGGTTAGACCAAGGTCCTTGGAAGGGCATTCAGAGTGCCCAACAGCTTATTAGTGTTTCCTTTACTGATGATGTCCGACTGCTGAATATCCACTGCCTAACAAAAGAGAGACACTGAGACTGGGTATATAGTCTTAAAAATATACTTTGGTGCCTTGGTATTTTGTGTATGCCTGTGTGTGTGTGTGTGTGTGTGTGTGTGTGTGTGTGTGTGTGTGTGTGTGTGTGTGTGTGTGTGTGTGCGTGTGCGTGTGTGCGTGCGTGTGTGTGTGTGCGTGTGTTAATTGTTGTCTGTGTACACTGATTGCACACTGACATTCTCCCATGTGTTGCTGTTGCAGACTACCGGACTGGACCGTGCTTTGCCTCGGTGAGTAACCAGATGTGCCAGGGCCAGCTGACGGGCATTGTGTGCACTAAGACTCTGTGCTGTGCCACCGTGGGGCGAGCATGGGGTCACCCCTGTGAGATGTGCCCGGCACAGCCTCACCCCTGCCGGCGCGGCTTCATCCCAAACCACCGCACTGGGGCATGCCAAGGTAAAGTCTTGTTTCTTCTTGCTTCTTTTTCTGTCTGCCTCTTGTTCATTTGTTTCCTGTAATTCTGCCCCCCCCTCTCCCTCTTTTTTTAATTGGAACTTATCATCACCCAGTGCCTCTTTCTCCTCTCTTTCGCGATTTTAACCCCTTTACTCCCTTTCTACGCTCACCTCCATCCGTCCTTGTTCCATTTTACCCCCATCTCCATTTCTCGTTCCCTCCCCTCTACCCACCTTCCCCGCACCAAAGGATTAGTTCTTAATTGGGTTAAATTGGGGTGGGTGGCAGTGCCCCCCATGTGTGTATGGAATGCCCACAGACACCCACTGCGGCGGGACTGTCAGAGGCGGTAACACGGGTCAGTGGCAGTGCCACGCGTGGGAGCTCATTTCTGGTAAGCCATGACTCTCCCCTTCTCTGCCCGAGAAGCAACAACATCAGGGCCACTACAGGGGAGACGGTGGCGCGCCAGGTCTCAAGGGAACATGCAGTACGGTACTGGCATGTTACATCACATCATCACAGGTTCTTCAGTCATTTCAGCCTGGTACACAAACTGCTCAAGAGCAGTCCATTTCTTTACAATATAGCTAAACTTTTGCTCTGGGGGTGGGGGGGGGGATACTCACAAGATCCATTGAGCTGACATTCAGAGAAAATCATCAATGGATTGATTGATTAATTGATGTATTGATAGATTATGTTTATACACTATAATCCAGGCATTCTTTGTTGTCCAAGCTTATGCGACTGAGGACCGGCATAATCATCCTGCCCCAGGGTTGCCAGATCTGCTTATTATAATTTCCCCGCAAGACTTTATTTGAAAATAGCCAATCTACAAGCTCACAACGTGTTGAGCTTGTAGATTTGCTATTTTCAAATAGCTGATGTATATTTTAAAGTGCTCATGTGGCCCATAGTCGCTTCTTTTGGGCTGGTTTTCCTAGACCTGGTTGCTTGTTTCTCTCGCAGAATCTGGCAACACTGTCCCGCCCACATGATCATTTCTTAATTAGTCTCGCGTCACCAGACTACTATTCCACAATCTCTGAATGCTATATAGAGTCTGGAGCTCCACTTCCCGAAAGCTGTGTAACGGAAGTTGTTCAGACCGGAAAGACATTCGACCAATCACGACGCGGTGCCCGCGGACCTGTAGTCCTAGTGGAAACAGAACCGAGGCGGAAGCATAGTCATAGGAGTGGTAGATTCATGTTATTTGTGCGAGGATTGTTTATCACAGAAAACTGAGAAAGGTATCATGGAATTAACGCCGAAAAAACTGTGAAAGAAGACACTAGTAGACATAAACGATGTTTATGAGATTCGTTGATTCCAGTCGGACTCTGCACAATGCTGAAACGGACGTGGGTAGGGGAGGGGCATCCGCTTTCCACTTACACATGATCAGAGCTTCCGAGTCCCAGACTGTATGTCGGAAACATTTGTAAATTGTGGGAGGCAACAGTCTGGCCACGCGAGACTATTTCTTAATCATATCCCCATACCCTAATTTAGTCACACAGGCAACAAGGAAATAGCATTTCATCAACACAGCGACCATGGTGGCCATGTTTGACATGTTGAGTTACTTCCGCAGCGAGGTTGCTCACATTATCAGTTCAGCACACAGACAGTGGCACCTTTGCTTGCAGTGATTCTTCAGCTATTGCCGCATCATCCCCGGGGCTGATAACAGTTATCACCCTCTTGGCCCTTTTTTTTATCACTACCCCTCATCAAATCAAGGCTGGTTATGTATGTTTGGCAGCTGGGTGAAATTACGTTACTAAAAAATGAAATCGTCATTGTTCATTTAACTCTGAGTTAAAGTAACACTCAGGATTTTAGTGTAGTGTGCTTTTTGTGCATCAACTGTATTACCAAGCCTCCCAGACTCGCCACCTTTTCATTGAAGGACTGCAATTCTCGCTCTCCATTTCTCTCTGTCTCCAACTAGTTCTCCCTGCCTCTTTCTCCTTTTCTCTTCCCCTGTGTTGTGAGCATTCAGCAGACTGGCTGGCCTCTTCTCCTGTTCCTTCAGCAGGAGACATTCCTCTCCCTCCCTCCCTCCCTCCCTCCCTCCCTCTCTTTTTCTCTCATATTCCCCTCATCAGTCTATTGGTAGCATAGTAGAGGCCAGACTTTCTCACAGACATAGTTTCCCTCTGTGCGTATCGGCAATGTGCATTTGTTTGTGTGTCAGATGTTTGTGTGTTAATGATGCTTGTGTGTGTGTGTGTGTGTGTGTGTGTGTGTGTGTGTGTGTGTGTGTGTGTGTGTGTGTGTGTGTGTGTGTGTGTGTGTGTGTGTGTGTGTGTGTGTGTGTGTGTGTGTGTGTGTGTGTGCGCGCGCGCGCCCGCGCGTGTGTGTGTGTGTGTGCGCGTGTGTGTGTGTTCATGTAAGTCTCTGTGGCGCAGTTTTGTCCTCTAGACAGCCTGAATGTTACCATCTTTGGCATTGCTTTAAACTTGTGTGTGTCTGCCTGTGTGTGTGTGTGTGTGTGTGTGTGTGTGAGAGAGTGAGTGTATGCCAACATGTATTAAAAATGTATATTTATATTCAGATGTGGATGAGTGCCAAGCCATTCCTGGTCTTTGCCATGGAGGAAACTGCATCAACACGGTGGGGTCCTTTGAATGCAAATGCCCTGCTGGGCACAAGTTCAACGAGATCACGCAGAAATGCGACGGTAATCATGAATAATGTCTATAAAAATGTTCACATTACAGTTGAAATTATGGTGATGGCTAGTCGGAGCCCACAGTCACTTGCTTCATTGCAGAGCAGATTGAAGGAGCTTTATTGGTCTGACGTTTCCTAATTAAAACTTTTACAGCAGGGTTAGAGCCCACATCCGATGGATTGTGGTCAACACCAGCTCTGTCATGGCATCCTGATTATTACCGTGGAGGCAAAGTATGCCTTTATACCCCCCTTAAAATAAGTTTAATCAAACCAAAGCAGTGCTTTGATTTCTCTGTTTCTGTATAACGATGCCCGCAGCTTTGATACAAACACTGGATAGATTTGTTAGACTCGTTTTCTATCATAGAGACTCCATGCTCCACTAGTGCAATGCACCATCAATTTACTGGTTGAGTGTTCAGTGCAAGACCTTCTTCAGAACATTAGGGTGTGATCAACAGTGGTGGAAAAAGTACTGAAATGATTTACTTAGTAAAAGTACCAATACTGTATTATAGAAATACTCTGTTACAAGTAAAAGTCCAGAATTCAAAAATGACTTGAGTAAAAGTACAAAAGTATTGGCATCAAAATGTACTTAAAGTACCAAAAGTAAAAGTACTAAAATAGCAGATCTATTTTCAAATAGCCTAGGTATAAAATAGGGCTAAAGTGGTTAATGCATGTTTCATAATATCATACTTTATATCTGTAACTAAAGTGTTCAAATAATTGTAGTGGAGTAAAAGTACAATATTTGCCTCTGAGATGTAGTGGAGTAGAAGTAAAAGTATTGGAAATAGACCATATTCACACGGCGGCCATATTGCCATTAAATCAATGAAATGCCACCCCAGTTGCCGCCCCAGTTGCCACAGCAACGCAATGTTAAATTCCAAAATGTCCGCCGTGTGAATATGGACTATTGGAAATACTCAAGTAAAGTACAGATACCTCAAAATTGGACTTACAGATGTGCCATTTCAAAACTTCAAATGTCCTGCCATCGCCAAGACAGTACATTTTCAGGGGATTCCCAGGGCAATAAGAGGGACAAAGAAGGGCATTTAAAATGCTGAATTATTTTGATGATCACTGCTTTTATGATGCTAATTAATTTGAGTAACTGGTCAAGGACCTCTTCAAATCACCTTTCGCCTCATAATGAGTCTGACACCTTCTTCAACACACATTCTTTTGTTCTCATGTATATGGATGTCTGTTGAAGGGGAAAACGGGGGTGTGTAGTGACAACTTCTTTTCAGGGGCAAAACAATGCTTTTTTAAGGGCAAAACAGGGAGGAAAAAAATGCATTTTCAGGGCACTTTCAGGGAAAGAACAGTAACGTGTGAAGTTTTGAAGTACAGTACTTAAGTAAAAGTTACTTTACACCACTGGTGATCACACAGAGACGTGCAGACACTTCAAAGGCACCTCGACAAAACAGCGTATTGGTCAAAACAGAGCGGTGCACCTAGAGAGAAGCGGGTGATCAAGTAATGAATCATGGGGGAAAATGACAAACTTTCATCTGCATTTGCTATTGTGCCACCATTCCCACCACATCTACTGGCATCTAAACAGGAGGTGCGACTCTATGCCATGCTCTGAAAAGTTGAGAATATGTTATGTACGTCTAAAAAAAAATGCAATGCACGGACCACGAGAGAACAATGCTTTTGCTGGCAATGTGTTTCTAGCAACGCTTCTCGTTGTGATCGTCCTCTTAGATTTGTTTTCTTAATTACGCTATCAAACTTAGCCGTGTTAAAAACTGGCAGCTTAATTATCGTAGTATGACAGTGTTTTGGTCAAGAGACTGCAATCAGTTTAATATGCAGCCCATTGCAGTGCAGGTAACTTATTTTATAAGCCGGAATGTGTAATTGTCAATCTCTGATTGGCTAGTGGGGTTAGCTGATAACATTATATTGCCAGTTTTCACTTAAAGGCCACTGAGAATCCAATTATTGTAAGTTGTTTCTGGACTGTAGTACAGAAACGACTGAAATCTGAAGTCTTTGAAGTCTCTGAACTGAAGTCTTTAATAAGAACCTGCTCACAGCATCTCCTCTTCTCTAACCTAAATAAAGGCCCACTTTACCAGATATTAAGTCTGTAAGAAATAGTGGCTTATTAACAAACGTGTATGATGAGTTCCAGACCGAGTTTAACTCTGGTGGGTTGAAACAGACTGTGCAGGGTTTTGCGGCAATCATTTTCAGGGTAAAATATGTGCTGTTTTATGCCCAGAAATAATCGCCGGAAAACTTCTGGACTGTGTAAAAGACATTTCAAATGGGCCTACGTTATATTCCTTAACAGACATTGTGCATTGTGATGTGCAGTCGGTGGTTTGCTGTCCTAAAAAGCAGGGTAGCGAACAAAAGTCCTGGACTTGATATCCCGCAACAATGTCTATTTCGATTGTCACTGTCAGCATGTGCTCCATTCAATCTCAGTTTAAAATGTTACGTTTTGGCTCTCAACTTCCTCCGGGATCATCTTCAAGTTTGATCGTTTAGCATCACGTCATAATGTTTTACGGCAACGTAAAGTCAATGAACCTGAACTGTTAGACCTCCCCTTCTCTTTGCAGATCTGGACGAGTGTACCAACATCCCGGGTCTGTGTGCCGGAGGTGAGTGCTCCAACACGGCCGGGAGCTACTTCTGCAAGTGTCCCCAGGGATTTTACACACCGTTGGATGGCTCCAGGTGCATAGGTAAACACACACACACACACACACACACACACACACACACACACACACACACACACACACACACACACACACACACACACACACACACACACACACACACACACACACACACACACACACACAGGTCTCGATGCACACACAGTACAAGATGCACAAAAAAACACACAGGCAAGCCGAAGAGCACACACACACAAACAGATGGCCATGTGTTGGCTCCCTCAGCGCAAGTTTGCTGGCTCTGAGCTCCCGGTGACTGCAACGTATATTTTGCCACTGGTTAAACTGAAATTACATTCATACCGAATGTAAAACATAGGCAATTTTTGTTTTGTTACTTTTCTCTATACGCGTAGGAACCGAGCACAATCCAAGCTTCCAGCTGGTACAATTTAGGTCAGTAGTTCCACAACAATGAGCTATATTCACTTCATTCTGAAGGAGAGGAGGTGATGAGAGGAGAGAGGTGTAACGTCACACTGCGCTCCCTGTACATACCTGCATTCCTGTGTCTGTCTCCCCGCTGCCTGAATGGGATATTATAGGCACTGGGGAAGAGGTCTATGTCAGCTTGATGTCTTAAACAGAGGCCAGCTCAGATGGACTTTCCAACACAAGGCAGACAGACGTAGGGGCCACAGGGCTCAACTGATCTCATCTGTCAAGCCCATTCTCACTCACTCAGGTGACATGGTTTAGTCACGCACAATGGTGGTTGGAAGGAGTCAAGTAAGAGTGTGTGCGTGCGTGCGTGCGTGCGTGCGTGCGTGTGCGTGTGCGTGTGCGTGTGCGTGTGCGTGTGCGTGTGCGTGTGCGTGTGCGTGTGCGTGTGCGTGAGTGAGTGAGTATAGAATACCACCAGTGGTTGCATCCTGGGAGGTCGATGACCGTGTATTCACAACCTTCAGACTCACGCGCACGCACACACACACACACACACACACACACACACACACACACACACACACACACACACACACACACACACACACACACACACACACACACACACACACACACACACACACACACACACACACACACACACACACACACACACACACACACACACACACACACACACACACACACACACACACTCTCTCTCTCTCTCTCTCTCTCTCCCTCTCTCTTTCTCGCTCTCTCTCTCTGTGTCTTGCCAGAAATGTCAATAAATCACATCAGGTCCAGCTCAGTTTGACCCAAAATGGAACAGAGAGGAATCTGGGTCACTGTGGTACAGTTTGAAGTACACACACATAAACACAACACACACAGTCACGATCACACAAACATGCACATTGCACACGCGCATTACACGTGTGCGCATACATGCACACACACACACACACACACACACACACACACACACACACACACACACACACACACACACACACACACACACACACACACACACACACACATGCACGCATGCACGTTGCACGCACGCATACACATGCTCAAACACACACTCATACACACACATATACTACACACGAACACATGCAAAGACACATGCATGCATGCCACGCACGCACACATACATACATGCATGCATGCACACACACATGTACATGCACGCACACACACAGAAACACACGCACGCACACACACACACACACACATATGCAGCACCCCCAGGAGAGGATGTTTGTGAGGAAGGAATGTCTGCGTCTTCCGCTCCAGAGAGGCTGTTGGACCAAACATCTCAGCCTGTTTCCCATGCAGCCTATTGCCTCCCACTAACCCCAACCTGGTTTGACATCTTCTACCACTGAATCAAGAAAACGTTACTGGAGCCCCTTACTTGGTTTCACAATGCTTATGGTCATGTGAACTGTATTTGTGAGGACCAGAAAGTTAGGACGTTCGCATAACCATTTGAGATGACTTTGACTGTACCTTCCAAGGGACAGGAAGCTGAAATATGGATTGTTTTTTACACTGTACTGGACATAATGCAGTGGTGGACAGTAATGAAGTACATTTACTTGAGTATTGTACTTAAGTACATTTTTTGAGTATCTGTACCTTACTTTTGACTTTCACTCCACTACATTTCTAGGAAGGGAAATAGTACATTATGAAACTTTTTCATGTCACAAACCCCCAAAATTCGGCATGTATTTGATCGCAGACCCCCATCTGAAAGGATTTTTTCCAAGATAAAAATAGCCAATGTATATAGAGTTAAAGTGGTTAAACTGGTTTTGACGGGACCGGACCCCACTTTGAGAACCATTGACTTAAACCCTATTTCAAATATAGCTAAAATATCTGGTCTACAAGCTCACAACACATCACATTGTGACGCATTGTGAGCTTGTAGATCTGCTACAGTAGTTTCACTATCGTTAATATTCAGTACTTAATAACTCAAGTACACATTTGACAGAGCAACTTTCACTTGTAATTGAGGATCTACCATCTATATTTTGACTCAAATACTGGGGTTGAGTACCACCACTGGTGTCATGATTATTAGACCATTATTCTATACCATTGTTAGCATGCTATATGTCATCTGACATTATACTATTTATTGCCACTCCCAGATGCCCGTGGTGGTTACTGCTATTCCAGCCTGCTGAACGGACGCTGCGCCAACCAAAATTCCCAGCTGCTGTCCAAGATGCAGTGCTGCTGTGACAGCGGCCGCTGCTGGTCCGATGGCAACACGGCCCCTGAGATGTGCCCCATCCGCGGAACAGGTGGGAGAAGAAGTCACACTCACGTGGCACCGATCAAGTCTGTAGATTTCTCATGTACAACACATACATGCATGTGAGTGCGTGTCCCAAATGCACAGTTAGTTTAAAAGACCTGGAACGCATCTGTGTCATTTTAGTTTTCTTTGGCTAATAGCAGATCTACAAGCTCATGGTGCCGCGCTATGAGCTTGTATATCTGCTATTTTTGAAAAATCGTAAAAAAAAAAGAAATGTTATATTTTTTTCAAAAATCTGTTAGGATTTAGAAAACTTTAAGAATCGGACTCAGGCCTTAATGGGTTAACTATTTTTTACACTCTGCCTGCAGAGGAGTACCAGAAGATATGCTCAGCACTCCAGATTCCTGGCCAGGGCCCTGGGGGCGTCGGCCCTCAGATTCCTGGGATCTACCCAGGTGTATTTCCTGGTCAAACCGGACCAGGACAAGGTCCCGGACCCTACCCCGGGCAAGTTCCCGGGCAAATTCCATGGCACGGTAATGGCCAATACCCTGTCCCCGGTAATGGCCAATATCCTGTACCCCTACAGCCGGTTCCTGGACCAGGTATGTTGCTTCCTGATGTCTTTACGACGTGTTTTCAAATCTTTGACGTACACATGGGTAACACTTTACTTCAATAGTTCATGAGTTCATTATAAAGCATCAGGTTGTATTGTAAGCACACTGTAAGCATGTATTATAAGCTTAATAATTGCATCATAACATGTATTAATACTTTATGAAATATTATGAGACCAGCATGTGGCTCATGAGATTTTTTGCTGCCTTTATTGATAGGAAAGTAGGCTGACAGGAAATGGGGAGAGAGATGGGGGGGGGGTAACACACAGCAAAGGTCGTCGGGATCGGGAGTTGAACCCGCGACACGCTGTCAAGCTGGATTGCCAGCATACAGTATGTGGTATACGCCTGCACCGCTAGGCCAGCAGGCACCCCACAAATGTTGTGGTCTTATAGATTTCTTTGTGTTATTAATCAATGCACTCCCCAATTTAGCCGTTATGCCAATTAATTCCTCACCATACACGTCTGTGTGTTGTCACTGCTGTCATATCCTAGTGGCTCACATGCCAGTGAGGAGCCCACACCGGGAGGACGTAGCACCTCCGTCCTTCTCTTCCCGCCCCAACTCTCCCTGCTGATAGGTGCCGCCCCAGCCTGTAGAAGAACGCGCGGTGACAAATATCAAGCTCCCCGCCCGGCTTCCCTCCCCCGAACACGAGCCAATTGTGTTCGTGTAGGCGCTCGACAAAGCCGGATGCACCGTGGTGGATTCGAACCCCCTAGACTCCATGGTGGTGGGCAACTACTTTACCACTGTGCCGCCCGAGCGCCGATCAATGCACACAAACTTGTGTGACATATGCATTGCATTTGTGTTACCACACAATCTTTGCCAGCTAGCAGGGCTCTAAGGATCGCTATGGCAGTCAGTCAGTCAGTCAGTCAGTAGCCTCGTGGACAGACGGTCAGACTGTCTGTCCACTTTGGTCCCTGGCTGAATGCCATGGAATTTGCTGAGTGCATATTTGCTCCCTGGAGGATGAACCCAATGGATATTGGTGACCTTATGGCCTTTCCTCTAATCTAGCACAACCCATAGGCAAGATCTTCCAATTGCACACTAAGGGCCCTATTTTGGGCCGAAGTTGCTCTACTCACTATTTGGGGATTTAGTATGGCGCAAGGGGCGTTCCCGTGCAAAAGTTGCTATCTTCCGACACCAGCCTTATCCCTAAAACACCTGCGCTACCCGTTACATTATGCATAAGTGTGGTTTGGGCGTTACTTTAATAAAACCAATCACTGTGCCAGATGCCATTGCCTTTAAGAGAAGGCATGCGCAAGCCGTTATCCCCAGTGCAGTCTTACACTCTCTCCCTCTCTGCCCTTGGAAGAGCGACGTTGCCTTGGAATAAAATTGTATTTGATAGACGGAATTTTCACTCACACATTGCTGGTTATAGAGAACTTTAAATTACAGCAATCACTTGTGTTCTGGATTAATTAAACAAAATGGTCTGGTGTGGTTATAGCTAATCTCTCAAGAACAGATTCTGCTCTCCGCTTGAATCTGTCGGGGGGGTTCGTCATATCACGTACGCACTGGCCTACAAGTGGGCGTGCTTTCAGATCTGGAAGCAGGCCGTGCTTTACCCAATCAAATGTAGTGGGCGGGATTTACGTGTGTGCCGATCCTTCCCCACTAGAAACAAAGCGAAACTCATTTAACAATAGCGTCCTCGGAGCAGACAAAACCACCGAAAGATATTCACATTTTAACTTGCTCTTTCATCATAGAAACAAGTGGGCTTATAACCAAAACGATCCATGTTCTCTGGGAGAAGTGGTGTTAAGTTCTGTGTAGAAATATTGTTAGTGGGAATGAAAACATAGTCGCACCATCGGAAGTGAAAGGCTGAAGGCAGACCAAAACCCCGGTTTCCTTGCGCACGGGTGCTCCATTTAGCTCCCCCCAGAGCTAAGTGAAAGAGTAAAAAACAGCAGAGGGCGCTGTTTTTCCTTTTTTATTTGGCGATGGGTTCCCAGATTGGGTTCGCCTACATGTTACTGATCATAGAGAATGTTATATTATTGTAATCTGTTCTTTATTTCCTGCGCAATGGATTAATAAAACTGAAGTGTGTGATTTGGAGCGAATGCCATTGCGCAGCACAAATTGTCTTCCTTGAATAGACTATCATCTTATATAAACACAATTGACACACGGAATTGAGAGTAAAGTAATGAAAAAAGGAATAATCCAGTAACGAGTAATAACAAATTACTTTCACGTTTTGAGTAATCTTCTTCTTATATTAAAATTGGCTTAGGTCTGGCCACCCGGCGGGAAGGCTGGCGGAACACGCCATCACGCTCATGTCACTATGACTCAGCCATAACCATATAAGGAGTTCCCAATGCAGCTACGCCCAAATATGGAGTGTGTTGTCTAACCTCAATGTGTCGTCATGGCATCAGGCGTAAACAAATCAGTCAGCTCCATATATGGGCACAAAAGGGGGCATGCCCATATAAACTGGATCAAACCGGTTCATTAGTGCGAGACCCACAAGTTCGCTTGAGAAATGAAAACAGTGCCAGTGTAGGCTGCAGTAAAGAAAAAGTGTTGTAGGCTACATGAAAAGTCATAATTTTGATTTGAAAGGATGCAATCACTAATTGTGTGGGGTGTAATTTACAAGTTACTTTTGGCAGGGAGTAATAAGTAAAGTAATAATAGTAATGAGTAATACAGTATATTACTTTTTTGAGTAATGAGCCCAACACTAAGGAGCAGTACAGACTCTAGGGGCTACTAGCAAGGCTTTGAGACTTTGAGATTATCTTATTGTCTTCTATAGCTTCTATAGATGCTCTTATCCTGAGCGACTTACAAAGATCAAATTAAGTGTCATGGTTTGGTTTAATGACTTGGAATGTCTTAACTTGCACAACAATATATAAATTCCTGGATTCGCTGTCTGTCTGTCTGTCTGTCTGTCTGTCTGTCTGTCTGTCTGTACAGTACGTCTGTGCGTCCTTAGTATATCTTGAGAAATGTAGGCTCCATAGACTGAATGTAGGCTTACTACATTTCATGCAGGCGTCATACAAGGCATTTTTTTACATTGTGAGTAAGTGCCCCAGTCCCCTTATCAACTATATTAATTGTTGTTGTTTTTTATACATTTGTGATTGTTTTGTTCTTTTTTACATTGACTTGTTAGCACATTTCTCCCAAAAGAAGACCATACATTATTACAGATTATTACGAGGGACTCCTTTAGTTGCATGGCTAGTGGATGTTGTGTGGCTGTGGATATGTAACTATTGCTTTTTTTCTGATCCAAGCACTTTGTCATGTCTGTAAATATTTTTGCCAGGCATAATTCTACCCCAGACTAGGAATGTCACGAACATGTGCCAGGCCTACCACAATCTGTGCCTGAACGGGAGATGTGTCCCCACGTCTGGGAGTGGCTATAACTGTGAATGCAACATGGGCTTTAAGGTTGACGTCAGGGGCGAGTGCATCGGTAAGTGGAGGAGCTTATTATTTAACAAATCTCAAATGCACGATACACGACGAGGAGGAGGAATGATGTACTGTATGTTTTCTCTTCAGACGATGATGAGTGTGGCAGGAACCCATGTGCACACGGAGAGTGCGTCAACACACCTGGGTCATACATCTGTCAGTGTGGGAAGGGATTTCAAACCACTGCCACAAGAACAGAGTGTAGAGGTCCGCACACGCACACGCACACGCACACGCACACGCACACACACACACACACACACACACACACACACACACACACACACACACACACACACACACACACACACACACACACACACACACACACACACACACACATCACTCAAAGAAAGTGGATGTTTACAGTACTTCTCATGTGTGCTTCCCAGATCTGGACGAGTGTGTGGCTAATGGTCGCATCTGCAACAATGGCCGTTGTGTAAATACTGAGGGCAGCTTCCACTGTGTCTGCAATGCTGGGTTCGAGATCTCCACAGATGGCAAGAATTGTCAAGGTCTGTTTAATCTATGTGTCAAGTAATGACGTAGTGTAGCAGAATCACATTTCTAGGATGGTTACCGTAAGTTGGCTAAGAGAAATTATGCCTTTAATAAGTTAACACTGGGGAGATGTTGGTTAGAATCCATGCCAACATGAGGCATGTTTCATTGCAGAAGTGGAACGAGGGAAGTACTGTATTTGAGCCAAATTAAAATTGATCAATCTGTTTCTGTTCATCCCCAGACCTGGACGAATGTCTGATCAGGAACATGTGCCTGAATGGGTTGTGTATCAACGAAGATGGGAGCTTCAAATGTATCTGTAAACCTGGCTTCCTCCTGGATGCCAGTGGACGCATGTGTATTGGTGAGTTTGCTAGTGGTCCCACAGCCACACATTATACTGATTACAATATCTCTGTTGTATACTTTATAGCATACACTGTATTATCTGCATTCATTAACTCTAACACGGGCAAAAATGTTTGCAAGGCAGATTGTTTTGACCAGCGTGTTCAGCTAGGCAGGGAGGCGGCTACTTTGCTGGCGTGTTTGTGTTTCTATTATGTGCTCCTTAGCGCACAGAGCAAAAATCCCCCTAAAAGCCCTGGAAAAATCCCCAAGCATCCTGGCAGGCCAGCTGGACATGTGGGGAATGGGGGCCCTACTTTTCTGAGAGGCACTACCAGACACCCCGCCCTGAACCTCTTCGTCGGTAGAAACTAATGAGGATTTGCCCTGCCCTTGAATTTAAAGCAGCGTATAAACTGACTCACATATCGAAAGACACGACGATTCCCCAAGAAAAATCTCAGTTTTACACACACTATACACCAAAAAAAAGGTTCTATGGCTTACTTCATGGATGACCCCAGAAATGTTTTATGGAACATTTTTTATATGGTCTTTATTGTACCAAATATGGAACCATGTTAGGGGCCGTATGGAAATGTTCAGCCTCTACCCTTTTGGTCCCATATACCGTAGAACCTTTTTTGTAAGCACACAACAGAAAACTAGTCTAATTTGAATAATCGTCTGAACCACTCATGAAGCACATATAGAAGCCACCAATGAACCACTTGGTTGCATTATGGTGACGGTGTAATAAGGTAACATGTAGCCTACAATGAGGGCCTGAAGAACCTTTTAACACTATCAATCATTTTGTACCATGTGAATTTATAGATGCAGACATCAGACCTCAAAGAGACTGACCTGGCTAAATCATGACTGAATAAATAAATAGAAGAAAATTGACTGGGCACACATGGTGCTGACATAGGCAGTCATTAATGACATGTGTAGTCTACAGGGGCCCTGACTTTTTCTCCTTCTACAGCTGAGCTGAATCTCTTTTTGCCTTCCAACGCACCCAGACATAACACACACACATACACGCGCGCGCGCACGCGCGCGCGCGCGCACGCACGCACGCACGCACGCACGCACGCACGCACGCACGCACGCACGCACACACACACACACACACACACACACACACACACACACACACGCCATGTCTTGATACTCTCATTACAATAGTTGTTGTAACACACAAACCCTGTTTTCTTAACTGAGGTCATTGAGGGATTCGCTGTTGCAGTCTTGGCTGTACTTTCAAAATATCTCAGTACATCACCAACCACCACATTAGCAAGTATTGGAAATCGATTAATAGGGTGCATAGCAATTACCATTTTCTGTAAATGAACATGATTTCACTAGACTTACTCAACACACTTAGTTTTTGTGCAACAGTAATTAGCATATTGGAGACATGTTGCAAGCTGTGTTGCGATGCTCTGTCACCCCAGGCCCCTAATGTTGTCTTTTGTCTCCATTTGACCAGACATTGATGAATGCGAGACCTCCGGCATGTGTATGAATGGCCGTTGCGTCAACACAGAGGGCTCCTTCCGCTGTGAGTGTATGCCTGGACTGGCCGTGGGGCTGGACGGACGTGTCTGTGTTGGTGAGTAACAGTCCCATGTGATGTCTTAAGTCCTCTGTCCTCAACTGATGATTTGTTAACTTGATAATCTTGTACGTCCCTTGTACATTTCGGGATAGGCGCAAATCACATTTTCACAGATGAAATATGCCAGACGAAATGCCAATGAGCATGGCTTAGATATAATGATGTTCAGGCCGTTTTGTTTTACAACACTTGCGTTTCCCCCCCCTCTTTGCGCTCCAGACCCCCAGACAGGCTCTGAGATTTGTTTATACCCATTATTTCCAACATTCTCGCATTCCCCCATGACATTTCTTTGTGCATTGTGCAGGAAGTGTTGAAACTCTGTTCCCCTCTGTGTTTGGGTGAGTTTTGTTCAGGGTGATATCAGCGCAGGAGAATGCTCCAACTCCCTGGATATTCTGGAGAGAGAACAACTGTTTTTTTTCCTCTTCCCCCAGTGTTGTTGTTTGTTTGGAGACAGTGACTCATGCCTTTCTCTCTCTCTCTCTCTCTCTCTCTCTCTCTCTCTCTCTCTCTCTCTCTCTCTCTCTCTCTCTCTCTCTCTCTCTCTTTCTCTCCTTTTCTCGCTTTTCTCTCTGCCCATCTGAAAACAGACACACATATGCGCAGCTCTTGTTATGGTGGGTACAAGCGGGGACAGTGTGTGAGACCTTTATTTGGCGCCGTGACCAAGTCGGAGTGCTGCTGTGCCAGTACGGAATATGCCTTCGGAGAACCCTGCCAGCCCTGCCCACCGAAAAGTTCTGGTATGGATATTCATATCACTCCACCTTGTGTAAATCACCCCTAATACACACACACAGATACACACGCACGCACGCACGCACGCACGCACGCACGCACGCACGCACGCACGCACGCACGCACGCACGCACGCACGCACACACACACACACACACACACACACACACACACACACACACACACACACACACACACACACACACACACACGTAGCGGTTTCTTACTACACTTATGAAGATGTCTAAAACCAACCTTTTATTCAAAATGACATTTTTATTTAAACTGCTGGCCCAACCTTACCCCAAACCTAAACCTAAACCTAACCACATCCCAACCCTTTCCAAACCATAACCATAAACTTAATCGCACCCAGACCTAACCCTAAACATAACCTTAACCCCTCACCCTAGCCCTAAACCTAACCCTTAAATACCTATTCCTAACTCTTAACTCCAAACCTGAATATAACCCTAACTCATTTTTTTTAATACATTTTCAATTTAACCATGAAAATTACCTTTTTCTCTTGGAAGAACAGAAGTTCCTCACAATTTGTCAAGTTTCACTTGTCTTTTGGTTCTCGTATAGTAAGACCTCTGTACACACACACACACACACACACACACACACACACACACACACACACACACACACACACACACACACACACACACACACACACACACACACACACACACACACACACACACACACACACACACACACACACACGTTAGCCAGTCACTTCTCATTAGTCCTACCAATTAAAGTCTCCATATCAAAAGACTCCGGTACTCCCACCACATTAAGGAGACCAGTTTATATACATCCAGGCTAAATGAGAAAGCATGGAAATGGATAATAACATGGTATTAAATGTCTTGCTTTGAGATTTCTTTGGATTTTGGCAAATGTGATATTTTCTCAAACACTATTATTTCATTTTGTTTTTTTATTAACCCTGCTGTGTGTGTGTTTGTCTTGCAGCTGAGTTCCTGGCCTTGTGCCCCAATGACCTTGGCACAACCAGTGACAACAGAGGTATGTGTGTGTGTGTGTGTGTGTGTGTGTGTGTGTGTGTGTGTGTGTGTGTGTGTGTGTGTGTGTGTGTGTGTGTGTGTGTGTGTGTGTGTGTGTGTGTGTGTGTGTGTGTGTGTGTGTGTGTGTGTGTGTGTGTGTGTGTGTGTGTGTGTGTGTGTGTGTGTGTGCGCGCGCGAGTGCGTGCGTGCGAGCGAGCGAGTGTGTACGTATGTATAAACCATATGGGTGTGTGTGTCTGTGCACAGTGAAATCCTGAGTGTTAATGTGAAATCGCTGAAAAGTTAAACTAATACTAATATAATAGAATGTTACTGTGCATGCACATACATACTGCATTGTTGTGTGCCAGTGTGAGCTTTTATATATGCCATTTTCAGGATGTGTTCTATCTCCTCAGACATTAATGAGTGCGCCTTGGACCCTGACATCTGCCAGAACGGACAGTGTGAGAACATGCTGAGGACATATAAATGCGACTGCAACGTAGGCTTTGAGGTGGACTTCTCAGGCAAAAACTGTGTTGGTATGTTACCTACTGGATTCGTCCCCCACATGTAGTTTCATCAGGACTGTATGCAGGCTTGATAACACAAAGCCACTGTACTG
Organism: Gymnoscopelus microlampas; assembly: GCF_963454915.1. Taxonomy (NCBI): domain Eukaryota; kingdom Metazoa; phylum Chordata; class Actinopteri; order Myctophiformes; family Myctophidae; genus Gymnoscopelus; species Gymnoscopelus microlampas. The sequence goes on from NC_139962.1 coordinate 15,012,569, forward strand.
AAAGTCCTCACGTCCATCTTCTTCCATCAGACATTGATGAATGCCTGGTCAACAGGCTGCTGTGTGACAACGGCCTCTGCAGAAACACCCCGGGCAGCTTCACTTGCCAGTGTCGCACTGGATTCCACTTTGATTCCGAGACGAACGTCTGTGAAGGTCTGAGAGACACAGTCTCCATTTTTACTGTAACATTGCTTTACATTCTGTTATGATTGAACCAACATTTTATGATGCATTATGGTATGAATACTGTATCCGTCTGTCGTCTTCCGCAGACATCAACGAGTGTGAGCCGAATCCGTGCTTGAACGGGGACTGCAGGAACAGCCCCGGGTCATATGTGTGTCAGTGTTCAACGGGCAGTACGCTGGACAGCTCAGGGCTGCAGTGTATAGGTAAGCGAGTATTGATTGTTTGCGTACACAAAAAAATGCAGTTACTGTGTACCACAGGGGTTTGTGCTTGGTCCTATTCTTTTTTTTCAATTTACTTTTACCCCTTGGTTCTTTACTCGGACGTTATAAACTAGGTTTCCATTCCTGTGCAGATGATACTGAGCTTTAAATCTCTATTAAGCCTGAAACGTGTCATCAGCTTGTGGAGCTGGAACAATGTTTCAGAAATTAAACAATGGATGTCATCAAACATTTTACTTTTCAGTGCTGAAAAAACTGAAATGTTAGTCCTTGGATCAGAGCGCATAAGAGACCAATCAGTAATCGCACTCTAAATTTAGCTGGTTCCACAATTTTACAAAGCCCTACTGTTTGAAATCACAGTGTCCTATTCGACCCAAATCTCTCTTTTAAGAACCACATCAACGACATTACAAAGACTGCTTTTGTATCATCTAGGCTAGACTACTGTGACTCTTCTCTCTGGACTACCTAAATTTATCACCAACAAATTACAGCTCATACGAAACACTACTGCTGCCAGGATATTAACCATGACAAGAAAATGTTATCATATCACCCCTGTGTTACACTGGCTCCCTATACACCAGATCTGATTTTAAGATTTTTCTTTTAACCCACAAAATATTACTCAACCTTGCATCATCCTACCTGTCATCCCTCATACTACAGCTAGACCCCTAAGATCAAACAAACAAGGTCTCTTAACCACCCCAAAAGTAAATAAAGCAGCAATAGGAGTTTTTGATTGATTGCATACTTTATTAACAGTTTGCAAAAAGTACAGTTATACAATAATGCTAAAAGGATTATTCAAGACATATAAAGACATACAGTACTATACAATAAATCATCAATACTAGGAGCAGTAAATGTATATTTACAGAGAAACAGTGGGGGGGAATTTCTTTTGGCAAGCTAGAAGACTTGTCTAGGTCCAGTTGCAAATTGCAGACAGGTGCTCTATTATGCCGGTTTTGAAGGAGGTTAGGGAGTCGCAGTTTTTGATGGCCGGTGGAAGGCATTCCACATTTTGGTGGCATAATGAATACATCCCCATGTTTGTGCCGAATCTGGGGGGAAGGAGATCAGCTCATTCTGGTGTTGTGCCTGTGGGCGTTTTTCACTCTTTTGAAGTAGTTTGACAGGTTCATGGGCACTGCTCCCTTGAGTATCTTGTAGACCAGGGCCCATTGCATGTTGCTGTACTCTGTCCTCTACCCTGAGCCACATCCCACCCTAGCATAATGAGCAGGGGTTATGTGAGTCCTACAGTGTGAGATTTTAGTGCCTTTGAGGTGATAAAGTACCATGAGGTGCATGCATACTCAACATGACACTGGAGGAGTGTCCTTAGTGCATTCCTACTGACCAATGAGGAGAACCCTCCCAAAAATCTTTGGTTGACTTTCTTGATGACTTTTGTTGTCATTTTTATCACCGGAAAGATTGTTATCTAAATAAAATACCAACCAGATAGGTAATCTCTTCTTTCCTTGTGATAACATTGTCACCTACCCTGATCGTAAAGTCTGTGGCCTTACTGAGGTTAGTCTTTGACCCGAAAAGAATGGATTCAGTTTTACCTAGGTGTAATGACAGTTTGTTATCAGCGAGCCATGTGCAGATTTGACCGAGCTCGGAGCTATGGGCTTTTTCAACCTGCAATTTGTCCTTGTCCGAGACCAGGAAAGCCGAGTCATCCGCGAACAAGAACAAATTGCAGTCACATGCTGATGTCATGTCGTTAATGTAAATTAGGAACAGTAAAGGCCCTAGTATGCTTCCTTGAGGAACGCCTTTCTCCCATCAAGCCCCACGTCTCTGGAATCACCTCCCTATCCATATCCAGTCTAGCCCAGTCAACTTATTCAAGAGTAAACTGAAAACACACCTTTTTGCATCAGCCTTTGACATAATCTAGTCTGAAGCAAGCTGTCATCCAGTTCATTGTCAGATATCTTCAGTTACCTACATGTGTGTGTGTGCGTGCGTGCGTGCGTGTGTGCGTGCATGCGTGCGTGCGTGTGTGAGAGAGAGAGAGAGAGAGAGAGAGAGAGAGAGAGAGAGACCTTTGGGACACGTTTTGTGATATTGGGCTATAATAACATTTGATTTGACTTCTCTACATCCCTTTAAAAAACAAACCAACAGAGACCAGTAAGGGTACCTGTTGGCTGAAGATAGTGAATGACCGCTGTGAGGTCAACATCAATGGTGCCACCTTGAAGTCTCACTGCTGTTCCACTCTGGGCGAGGCCTGGGGCAGTCCATGTGCCCGATGCGAACGAGGTGAGTCAAGCATCTCCAATACATATATATACATATCGTCTCTGTTGGGCAGAAACCTCATCTCCATATTTGAACTTTTTCTTTTTTTTCGTAAATTAACCCATTCAATCAGGGAACGCATCTACAAATGTCTTCTAAAAACTGGTTTCTGAAAACCTTATGTTGTATATCAGTGGTGCTCAAACTTTTTCATGTTAAGGACCACCCAAAATGATATGTATTTGGCTGCGGACCCCCCCATCTCAAAATATTTTGTTCCAGGGACCCCCCCCCTACAAGCTCATACTCACTATATGAGCGGCACCGAGCAGCTTGTATATCTGCTATTTTTGAATAGCCAAAGACATCTAAAATGGCGCTGATGCGTTCCCGGATTAAATGGGTGTACGGCCTACTTGATCATACTACAGCGTCACACAAAAGCATCAAAAGTAGCAGAATTTTTTTATTTGAATCCTGAAAAGTAACAGTTTTGGACATAAGAGGTTTCCACCAGACAGAGACCATATGCATATATTTTGTCACTATACCAACACCTTCTCGTCTGACTCAATACTGACTGCATGCTTTCCTCTCCAGATCCGTTCTGCGGTAAGGGATATGCCCGAGTCAAAGGGAATGTGTGTGAAGGTAAGGCCTGCCATGTTGTTGTACTAATATGATGGAGAGGCGGTTGTAATTCGTTTTTTTAAAAGGATCCCCATGACAGGCAGCTAGTCACACCTACTATATACAGTACATAACCCATTACATAATAAATGTTAAATTGCATTAATATACATTACATTAGATATACAGTACATGAATATAAAACAGTGCAATGCCAACATTGATAGGAAAGAAAATGAACTTCATATTATATATATATTTTTTCTTTCACATTCATATACACTGAGAGCAAAACGTTTTTAAAGGAGGATTTCTTTTTTATAAACCGGATGTTAACTGGTAAATTGTTAACATTTTCGTATGGCTCTGTAATGTCTCTGTGATTAAGTGAAATCCGGTATTGAAGCCTGTGGGATTGATGGGAAGCTGTTTCTGGTTATTACCATTAGATGTGGATGAGTGTGAGGTGTTCCCTGGGGTGTGTGTCAATGGGAAGTGCGTCAACACACAAGGCTCCTTCATCTGCCAGTGCCCTCCTGGCATGACCGTCGATGCCAGCGGCAGGACATGCATTGGTGGGTATTGCGTGTGTGTATTATTTATTATGTTTGTGTGTATGTCTTTGTGTGTGCGTGCGTGTTTGGAGAAAAATACTCAAAACTGCACAAGTAAATGTACTTAGTTACTTTCCACCACTGGTGTGTGATACACTGGTATGACAATTTAAAACACATCTCTTTTTGTGCTGGGTGTGTGTGTGTGTGTGTGTGTGCGACCTGCAGATCTGCGCACAGAGCAGTGCTACTTGACCCACGAGGACGAGCGCTGTGGGGCCCCCATCCCGGGGAAGCACCGTGTGGACGCCTGCTGCTGCTCAGTGGGGGTGGCCTGGGGGCCGGAATGTGACGAGTGTCCCGAGAAGGGCTCTCCAGAGTACGCCCAGCTGTGTCCCCGAGGCCCCGGCTTCTCACACCGAGGAGACTTCATCAACGGCAGGCCCTTCCTCAAAGGTAAAAGCACGGAATACGGATAACTTAACCCTTTAAGACCGGGAGAAGCATTGTGTAAAAAAAAAAAAAAAATGAAGCATTGTGTGTCATTTTTAGATTTGAGCTGAAAAGCATTATTTTACACTTTGGCTATTCAAAAATAGCAGATCTACAAGTGCCGCGCCACGAGCCTGTAGCTATTTTTGAGAAATTGTGAAAATGTGTGCAATTCTTGGAATATATATTGTTTTAAAGCGAAATCTTTGCTTCTGGGGGTCCCTGGAACACAATATTTTGAGATAGGGGTCGGCGGCCAAATACACATAATAGTTTTTTTCAGAATACTGTTGGGAGTTTTGTAGAAAGACATTTGTAGAATCGGCTCCCAGTCAGTGAGTCACGGTACACTTGACATCACCGACAATCATTTTCCAAAACATACCATAGTTTGTTTTGATTGTCAAGGAAGCCACTGAATTCTGTTCAGTTCAGTACAGTATGAAAATCAACTTGAAGAGAACTCTCTTCATTATACGGAACTACTACTACTCAGTTATGTTTGTTTTCCATTGAAGCATGTCCTGCTGTATAAGAGGAGCATTATATAAATGGTCTTCTCTGGTGTCTCTCTCTCTCTCTCTCCCCTTCTCCTCTGTCTTTCTCTCCTCTGATTACAGATATAAATGAGTGTAGGATGATCAACAGCCTGTGCTCCAATGGGAGGTGCAGGAACACCATTGGTAGCTTCCGTTGCCGCTGTGACAACGGCTACGCTCTGGACTCAGACGAGAGGAACTGCACCGGTGAGAGCAACGCCAGAACCTTGACCCTCCCGCCACAAATAAAGCGTGTTACATTCAAAATGCTAGTGCTCGACATAAAGGACTTACGCAGTACTTTTAATTGACAGACGTCCAGTTTAGCTGTGGCCCGTGCCATAATGGTAGATATATTAGGCAGTGATGGAAAAAGTACTCAAATGTTTTACTTAAGTAAAAGTATCAATGCTGCAATGCAGAAGTACTCTATTACGAGTAAAATCCTAAATTGACTTGAGTAAAAGTACTAGTAAAAGTATTGGTATCAAAATGTACTTAAAGTACCAAAAGTAAAAGTACTAAAATGTTTGAAAATAGCCGATCTACAAGCTCACAACGCGTCGCATCCGCCTAGTTATAAAATAAGGTTGTGGTTAATGTATGTTTTATAATATAATAATTTATATCGGCAAAGTAACTAGTAACTAAAATTTTCAAATAATTGTAAAAGTACAATATTTGCCTCTGAGATGTAGTGGAGTAGAAGTAAAAGTACTGGAAATTGGAAATACTCCAGTAAAGTAAAAAATACCTCAAAATTGTACTTAAGTACAGTACTTTAGTAAATGTTCTTAGTTACTTTACACCACTGGATATAGATAAATCAGCGCGAAGACTCACTTTTATCTATTACTGATACGTTGCAGACCTGCTGAAATGAGGTCGCTATAGCTTCTGCCAGCAAAGCTCGGCGAACATGGACTATATCGCGTATCACAGAGCTCCACTGTATCGCTACAAGTCTAGCCGTTCCCCATCAATCCCTCACTCTGAATCCCGCTGCCAACGCTAATTACAGTAAAGTGGTGCAAAGCCTTTTCCTGCATTCAACTCATTCACTCTAATGGCAGTCTGGCTACATGGGGCTTGTTGGAGCTGGTCCCTGTAGGCTGGTTAAATACATCGCTGTTGTGTTTAACTATATATACTCTATGCACACACACACACACACACACACATGCGCGCGCATGCACGCATACACACATGCGCGCGCATGCACACATACACACCACTAAAAGTCAAAACTACAGTGCTATGGCTTAAACCATTTCTTATACTGTACATACATCTGAATATAACAAGTGTGTTGCACTCTCAGAATTAACCTCTTTGCGGGAAAAATGGCAGCAGTAGTTAACTTAAGATGAGAGGCATTTCATCACATTGTTACTTTTACCCCCCTTGCCAGATATCGATGAGTGTCGCATCTCCGATGACCTGTGTGGACAAGGCTCGTGTGTCAACACACCGGGAGACTTCGGGTGCGAGTGCTTCGAAGGATACGAGAGTGGCTTCATGATGATGAAGAACTGTATGGGTAAGAGTGTTGAATCCTCACGCGCTTTCACACTCTAGACACTCTAATATACACACTGCACGCGTACGACGAATCCTGTCACCGGTCATACCGGATCGCTCAGTTATATGCTTAACCAGGATGGAACGGTTCACATGAAATCATATTTAGTCTACGAGGAACTGAAGGGGGGAAACTTGATCTGCATAACAACTCTCGCTCTCACACCCTCTTTAAAGGGGCAGCATCTGAGCATGGAGGAGTGTGCCAACCCTATAAAAGGTTCTCTAAGTGTAGGGAAGGTTTGCCACAAGGTCCCAGCCCCAAGGTCCCAACCCAGCCATCTCACCCCTCCGTCTGGGGCCAGTGGCTCTGGTTGAAGCACTGGGGCCAACATCACCATGCCTGGAACTACACTGTTTAGAAGACTGATGTAATCTGAAATCTGTGGCGCTTTGTGTATATAAGAGAGACAAAGCGAGAGAGGGAAAAGAAAGACATACATACGCGCAGTCACGCGCGCACACACACACACACACACACACACACACACACACACACACACACGCGCGCGCGCGCGCGCGTGTGCGAGCGAGATAGAGAGAGAGAGAGGATCAGAGAAAAACGGAGTCGATAGAAAGAAGAAAATTTGAGATATGGAAGTGGACAAACAGAGAAAGAGAGAGTCTTTATTAGAAGCCCTGTGGGGCTTTGAGCCTTTGCAGACCGAACCCCTCAGCGCCACAAAAACACTCAATGACGTTTTAAAGATAACTGTTCTTTATTACATACTTGACTCACATACACACAAGAGAGCCCATTCAGCTGCCCTGTGAAATTAGTTTGACATGCAATTATGTTTCTGAATGATCTGCCATCTGTGAAAATGTTTGAAGTTTTTTTGTTGTTGTTGTTTTTCCCTGTACTGTATAATGATCCAGGTCTGCCTTTGGTTGAATTCCAGATTAAACTCAAAACAAATGCAATGTTATTAATTTCGTTATTAATTTGCCTTTGTGTGCGTGTGTGTGTGTGTGTGTGTGTGTGTGTGTGTGTGTGTGTGTGTGTGTGTGTGTGTGTGTGTGTGTGTGTGTGTGTGTGTGTGTGTGTGTGTGTGCGTGTGTGTGTGCGCATGTCTTCACCCTACCCTCCCAGACATTGACGAGTGCGAGCGGAACCCCCTGCTATGCCGTGGAGGAGAGTGCTTCAACACGGAGGGCAGCTTCCAGTGCTTGTGTCCCGATGGCCACGAGATCGCTCCCGACGGGTCAGCATGTCTGGGTGAGTGATGACGACGTCGTGAGGAGAGAGGAGATACATTTTGGATGATTGGTCCCTCTTCAAGATGTGTCTGCCCCCCCCATTTCACTAGGAATCTGTAATTGAATAATGTACAGGAAAAGTTTCCGCTCATCACTCAGTTACCCCCGAAAGTTACAAAGAACAAGGAAGTGGGCGGGAGTTGGAAGTGGTGTTATTTTGTCACTGGGCAGAGGGCCTATAGGCCTGTTCCTTTGGCAGGACAGCTTAGGATCTTCCCCCTCTGTCTGTCTATGGTTTGGTCTCTGTGTGTGGCCTAGTTTGGACTCTGTATGTGAGTGTGCGCGTGTGTGTGTGTGTGTGTGTGTGTGTGTGTGTGTGTGTGTGTGTGTGTGTGTGTGTGTGTGTGTGTGTGTGTGTGTGTGTGTGTGTGTGTGCGTGTGTGCGTGCGTGTGTGAGAAGAGGGGAGGGTTGTGTTTGAAGTCGAGGATTAACAGAGGTCTGCATATATTAATGTGTGGGATGTATACTCTTTGATAGATGAGCTGATAGTGATTGTAGACGTGTGTGTCCGGGCTGGTGTGTTTGTGTGTAGCCTAAGAATAGTCTGACTGAGTCATGATAAGAGAAGAAGATGAGGCCCAGATCTTTCTAAGGTACTCCTGTGATTGGTTTACGGTAATGATATAATTGGACGTTAGTCTCTGCATTTCATTGCTATGACCTAACGAAACGTGCGAAGGTCGGCGTCCATGACCTCATGTGGATCAACTACCCATTCCAGACCATTTATTTTCTTTATTACTTGTTCACGGAATAAAAGCAAAGAAATTATCAAAATGGTACTTATCATCATAACATTGTTGAAACCACCTCTGATTATCCCAAGTGTTGGAATGATAAAAAAAAAATTTGGGCATGTCATTGTAGGTGAACAATTTTCAAAGATTAGAAGAATTTTCATGACATGACACCATCGAGCGACTAGCCTAAGTATAGGCTAGTAAGTGGTTAAGACAAGTTGTGTAAGATTCACAGTACTCATGTACTGTGTTCCACACTTGGAACATTTGAAGATTGTGGTTACTGCAGGCTACCATAGGTTTTATTGCTGTAACTATGAGAGCTATATCTTAGCATAATTGACAGAAACTAAAATTGGAAAGCATTATGGGGAGGTATTGCATTGTACATTTATTCCTTCATTTATCTTCTCTTTCACAGACATCAACGAGTGTGAGTTGAGTGACAGGCTGTGTCGGAACGGCCAATGCATCAACATGATTGGCCGCTACCAGTGTGCCTGTGACACAGGATACAAATCAACTGAGAACAGACTGGAATGTGTTGGTAAATATATGACCTTATCACTCATTGTGTCATTGCGACATATTAACTGACTTTTATGGTTCCTGCAATGTGTACCGTATGTGACTCTGTGTGTGTGTGTGTGTGTGTGTGTGTGTGTGTGTGTGTGTGTGTGTGTGTGTGTGTGTGTGTGTGTGTGTGTGTGTGTGTGTGTGTGTGTGTGTGTGTGTGTGTGTGTGTGTGTGCGCGTGTGCGTGTGTGTGTGTGTGTGTGTGTGTTTCCCTCTTCCAGACATTGATGAGTGCACCATTGAGAATGGAGGCTGTGAGACGTTCTGTACCAACTCAGAGGGCAGCTATGAGTGTAGCTGCCACAGTGGATATGCCCTGATGCCCGACCTCAGGAGCTGCACTGGTTAGCATTATGTTCCATTCTTGTTCTGCCAGATACACAGTAAAATCCCCTAATCATCAAGCCTGATATCACAGCTTTGTAGTTCTAGCCATGTACAGTTCTGTACTGATTTGCATGATATTGCAGGCACTCAAGCAGGCAGTAATTTGACATGAAAGAGCTGTTATTAGTTTTTTATTAGTTTTTATTAGTTTTATTATCTCAGGTACTTTGTAAATTATGTAGATAACTTGTTTGGCCTTCTGTTGTTCTCTTGTTTGATCTCCTTCCCACTTGCCCCCCACCCCTCTTCTTCTTCTTCCTCCCCCCTCTTCTTTCTATGGAAATTAACGTTGCGATGGGAACAATGTACAAAAACGAATTTCCCCCACTTTTTTACCTTGTAAACCTGTGATGTGACAATAAACCTGATTCTGATTCTGATTCTGATTCTGTAACATGACCAAAACCTTACTATAGCCTACTATATATACACTATAGCCTTATCTATTCTATATAACTCTATGTAGTGCTTATCCACTACAAGAAAGCACAGACAGATCTAACCACTTTCAACCTGGCATCCCTATTTTGGGCATGTTATTATAGTACACTCAACATGTCACATCATGACGCGTGAAAAAAACAACCCTTTAAATCCATTAAATATTACATACGTCTATCAATATATCGTCGCATTTTCAGCTTCTTTTTTTTTTCATAAATCAACGCTATTGAACACCCACAAAAATGTGAACCAATAAAAAGCGCCTCCCAACTCCATTGGATCCTCAAACTGGCAGGGTTTTTCCCCCGTAGTCTGTTAAAACTATGCAGTCAGTGTACCTGTTTATTAAACTTAGCACTGACGCTAATGTTATGAAAACAAGTAATTCTATTTCTAAAATCTATGAAGTGTTTAATGAGGAGAGCAAGCCCCCATTTGAAACCTCTCCCTCCGCTGCGATTGGAGCAATTGTCAGGCGTCAGCTGTTCGGACAAAACTCCTAAATCCACTTGAGCTGGATTTGGGTAAAGTGGTGATAATATAATGATACATGCAAGTATCTGACAATATATAAAGTCACTATACCAACTTTGATGAGGCAGTATTGCTTTGTTTTAAAACAATATAAGGTTTTCTTCATTTCCTGAAAAACGTATATTTAGTTTTTTCATTTCCTGAAAAATTTGCGTTTTGGAGTTAGCTGATTGCGGCCGGACAGCAGAGATATATGGATATACAAGGTTTCTTCATGACAGCGCCAATATATCAATCTATATCTATCAATCTATAAGTGTATGGTACGTCCCTGTACATTGCTCAAATTGTGTCCAGCTGTAGTGACTTTTTACTGATAAATGTCAAGAACCATACGAGAATACGAGACAGATTGACAGCATCTTCAGCCTCAGAGGGATTGTAATTCCACATCATTGCTCTTTATCTCACCTTGGCACAGTGTAATTCTCTTTCTATTGGGTGTTGCTGGCACCATAAAAACAGAGGAATTCGCTCACCAAATAGCTCCCGTTAAAAAAAGGATTTTTAATTTGCAACAGTGGCAACGTTGTGAGAACGCACCCGTTCCCCCTCAGCCTGCACTGGCAACACACATCAGTTACAACACTATGACCCTGACCCGATGTGAACCTCACCATCTAGTGGAGCAGTGGTTCCCAAATATAGAGTTGTGACCCAAAATGAGACATGTTTTTATGGGTCGCTAGTAAATACCATGTTCCTTTTTTACCTTTCCTACGTCAAAAATAGCGGAAATGGCACGTCTACAAGCTCACAACGCAGTGTTGTAAGTAATTGTGTGGAGCAGCTATTTTCTTTAAAAAAAAATAGGGTTTAAGAGGTTAATTCATATGTTTAAAAAAAATAAAATTGTTTGGGTTCCCACGAGACACCAAATGTTTCTTCTTTTTGGGTCTCAGGCTGACAGAGTTTGTGAACCCACAGTCTAGAGAGCATTCGTTTTCTGTTGCGCTGCATTGCGTCACAACATTGTGTGCTATCAGCCAGACCCTGGAATGGCAGCAACTATTTTTCCCTCTCTATTCATATTTTGCAGTGGAATGTACTTCCTGTATTCGAACGCCAAATGCTAACTTTAGTAATGTGTCCCTCCCATGCTACCCCCCCACCCCTGCCACCCCCAGACATTGATGAGTGTGAGGAGAGCCCGGACATCTGCGATGGGGGCCAGTGCACCAACACACCGGGGACATACCAGTGTCTCTGCTACGACGGCTTCATGTCGTCTGAGGATATGAAGACCTGCCTTGGTAATGGCCGCATGTTTATCCCCACAGTAAAAAAAACAAACAAGAAAACAACAAAAAAAACACTGCAACAATGACCTTGAAGGCCACCAGACGTGCAAGTGTCAAACACACACACACACACACACACACGCACACGCACACGCACACGCACACACACACACACACACACACACACACACACACACACACACACACACACACACACACACACACACACACACACACACACACACACACACACACATACAGCAGTGTATTGCTGCACACGTTTCCTTATTTGGTCAGAGTAAACACAACTTTAGGCTTCACAGGAAGCCATGTGATTTTCAGATTTTTATTATATTGTTAATTTGTTTCCTAAATGCGCATGAACGCTTGCATTTTAAATCATCAAATGTTTGACAGAATTGGTCGGTGAAAATTCATTTATTTATTTTGCTTTAACATTGCTTAATTCTTGAATTTTTCGTTTTTTGTTTTAATCACATGAACATACTTATAATTTTCCTCTCTCTCTGCCTTTCTCCTTCCTCTCGTTTCTTCCTGCGTAGACGTGGACGAGTGCGAGTTGAACCCGAACATCTGCCTGAGTGGAAACTGTGAAAATACGAGGGGCTCCTTCATCTGCCACTGTGACCTGGGATACTCGGTACGCAAGGGAACCACCGGCTGTACAGGTGAGGTTACACACACACACACACACACACACACACACACACACACACACACACGCTAGGCCTGTCACAATTATTACATAATCGTCTAATCGCAATTATTTTATATATTCGCATAATCAATTCCATGTTAAAAAATGTCATATATTTTCAAAAAATGACAAAAATAGTGGAAATAGCAGATCTGTAAGCTCACTATTTCCACTATTAATGTTCATTTTTAAGTATAAAGTAATTATTATTATCTTATTATTATCAGTTATCTGTCATATCTGCCCTGTGCAACTTTTGTTTCCGAAAGCTAAAAAGAATTACGCGCGCACACACACAGGCACACGCACGCACACGCACACAGCACACTGTGTAATTAGTCTTATTAAAAGAAGTACGGATACGTCGGGTCGTACACATACAGTACACACAAAAAAAATAGCTGTGGACGGGGAGTGAAAGTGAGAGTGAGAGGTTGGTGGTGAGTCAGGAAAAGGCCTGCTGCTGCAGAGGTGCTTTAGGGAGGACAGCGAGGGAGGTGAGGACTGACTGAACCCTGTTGGGTCAACAAGGAGCCGCCGATCTAATGTTACTCACATAGCCAAACATACAGGGTGTGCTCCCGTCTGGATGTATCACACACACACACACACACACACACACACACACACACACACACTCTTACGCGCGCACCGGCAGCAGTGAGATCACCGTCTCCTTGTCAGATGCATGCTTCAGATTACACCTTTTGTTTGTTACGTGGCTGTCCTTTCATTAAAGGCCGGTTTAAACATTACGTGATGGTTGGAAGAGCACCCGCCGCAAAGACGTAATCACCTGTACCGGCTCCAGAACACATAAATACAATGTCCGGTAGTCCTTGACTTAGGTTGTGGGACCCTTGCTCTCCCCGACCTCGCACACCTCGTCCAGTCTGATGATTTATAAGGAGCCTTTTAACAAGGTGAGGGGGTGGGGTGGGGGGGGGGGGGGACCGAGGAGGAGGCTGGTGGTGGAGCATATTGGCTGCTGATCCAAATCTGGCATTATTTGCTCTCCTCCACAGGCTCCCAGCACACAATGGTCTCCATGAGTCAGCCTTGCTGTCGGCAGCAGCGCTGTGTTTTCCCTAAGTCACAAACAAACACATCTGTCTTAAGTGTGATTCAGCCCCCTTAAGTGTCCCTCAGCACGCACCCATATTCACACACATACACACACACACACCTATTCCCATTCTAATACCATGCAGATGTTAATATTGTATTTTCATTGTTTGGAGAGGGCCGGAATCACGGCGCAGCCTGTTCTGATTCACAGGTTTGGAATTCCAACCTCGGTATGGGACGGAATACGTCTGCGATTCTGTTCAGGCACACAGGGTGTCTTAGCTGTGTGTACAAGTGAACAGACCTACGTCTGTTCCAATTGGGCTCAGTCTCAAATATTCCTATAGCCACATGCTATGGGAAATGTACGCTTAATAGGCTGTTATTGATTTGTGGTATGTGGGTTGTGTTGATAATGGGCCTTGTTGAGATGAAGACGTTCCAGAGCTGTGTGTGTGTGTGTGTGTGTGTGTGTGTGTGTGTGTGTGTGTGTGTGTGTGTGTGTGTGTGTGTGTCGTGTGTGTGTGTGTGTGTGTGCGTGCGTTACGGTGTGTGAGCGCTCTTATGCTCTCATGCCCAGATTTGCTCCAGCTGTTGACAAAGCTCCCCAGGGAATCATTTCTCTCTTTTATTCCCCAATGCTGAGCACTTAAAGACAGGGCGTGAATATGTGCATACATGTGACTGTGAGTGTTTGTTTTTGTAATGCGTGTGTGTGTGTGTGTGTGTGTGTGTGTGTGTGTGTGTGTGTGTGTGTGTGTGTGTGTGTTTGCGCGTGTGTGTGTATGTGTGTGTGTGTGTGTGTGTGTGTGTGTGTGTGTGTGTATTGGATTGTTAGAATAGGGTGGGGGTACATGCATCGGTGGAGCATGAGGTTAACAATCCCTGGGAGTGTCTTGCTGTAGCTGTAAGCTCCCAAAGAGACCCGGCGCTCAGCACATCAGGCCAGAGGTTTGGAGATTGCGTGTTTGCTAAGTGACGTATCGAGCCAAGAAACGGGTTTGTTCAGGGCTCTTATATGGTCTTTAGCAAAACTGTTATTACTGAATAGATCGTTTAAGCTGATTCTCCACATAGGCAGACTAGACAGTCAGCCTGACACATGGGCTGGTGGGGAAGGACGAAAAACGGTCAGGGAGGGTTGACAGTCAAGGCACCGAGATAAACAGTTTATGACAGGCAGAGGCAATCTATGCAACATTTCCCTATCCGTCCACGCCTTTTTTTTGTCCTTCAGCTGTCAAACCCTAGCCTGGTTAAATCAACCCTCTTCTTTGATGAGCTCTGTGTGTGTGTGTGTGTGCGTGCGTGTGCGCGTGTGTGTGTTTGTGTGTGTGCGTGTGTGTGTGTGTGTGTGTGTGTGTGTGTGTGTGTGTGTGTGTGTGTGTGTGTGTGTGTGTGTGTGTGTGTGTGTGTGTGTGTGTGTGTGTGTGTGTGTGTGTGTGTTTGTGTGTGTGTTTGTATTACTATACTTGTGAGGACCAAGTATAGTAGAATTTGAAGAAATATACATTGTGAGGACCGTTTTCCTGGTCCTCACAATGCAAATGGTTGTTTTATAGTTTAAAAAAACATTTTTAGATATACCTTTTCAATTAGAAAAACATTCAGGTTAGGATTAGACATTTAGAGGTTAGGTTTGGGGATTGGAATTAGAGTTAAACATGACTTAGTTGTGCGCCAGTGTCATGCACCGAAAAACAGCCGATCTATAAGCCCACAACGCGTCGCAGCGCGACGCGTTGTGGGCTTGTAGATCTGCTGTTTTTCGGCTTTAGGCTTACGGTTAAAAAAATATATATTTTTTTAAAATGACATAAAATGGCTGTCCTAAAGCGTTGATGTCCTCACAAGTATACTGTAGTAATACAAACCTGTGTGTGTGTGCGTGTGCGTGTGCGTGTGCGTGTGCGTGTGCGTGTGCGTGTGCGTGTGTGCGTGTCTATTTGCTCTGTCAGCTGTGAGTGCTGCCCTGACACATGCCTCGCATGCAACAGCTCTTGCTCTCCACATGAGCGTGTGTGTTTGCTCTGCGCTCTCTGGCATCAAAGGCTTGTGGAAATTATCTTTAATTCCGTCTGTAATTGGAGAGATGCGTGCGTTTGCAGCCCTCACATTAACCCCGCCATCAAATGTGGTGTAAATACACCGTATACCCTTTTCCTTCAGAAGGACTGTAAAACCAGAGGCGCTCATCTCTAATTGAAAGTGTCGCCAATTACTACCTTCGTGAAAACAGACGCAAAGGCAGGAATGTGTCTCATTGACGGATATAAAACCCAACATCTCTGTTCCACTCATGACATGGACTTTCTTGGACGTGTGCTTGTGTACCAGTGGTGGAAAGTAACTAAGTACATTTACTTAAGTAAAATTTTGAGGTAATTGTACTTTACTTGAGTATTTCCAATTTCCAATACTTTTACTTCTACTCCACTACATTTCAGAGGCAAATATTGTACTTTTAGTTACTTGTTACTTTCCAGATATAAATTATTACATTAAAAAACATACAATAACCACTTTAGCCCTATTTTATACCTAGACTATTTGAAAATAGCCGATCTACAAGCTCACAACGTGTCGCATCGCGACGCGTTGTGAGCTTGCAGATCTGCTATTTTAAAATATTTTAGTACTTGTACTTTTGGTACTTTAAGTACATTTTGATGCCAATACTTTCGTACTTTTACTCAAGTAAATTTTGAATTCAGGACTTTTACTTGTAACAGAGTATTTCTATATTGCAGTATTGGTACTTTTACTTAAGTAAAGAATTTGAGTACTTTTTCCACCACTGTTGTGTACACACACGCTCGCACACACATTTGTGCAAACCCCTTTCGGAATTGAATCAGTCAGTCCTCAGGCCCAGGGCCAGGTATTGTGTTGGTCAGAAGTTTTCCAGAGGCTTGTTTTTGTGCAAATCAATAGGCGTCATTGTTCGGGCCTCTTACGGGCGTTTTTCTATTGTGCGGCGCAGCCTTGATCATGTCAAAGCAAGTCATCACCCATGATCAGATTAGCTGCCTGTGGAACAAGAGACGTAAAGGCATCTACTGTACGAGACGGCTCATACCATACTAGAAATATATAGCATACTAACTGCTCGTTAGAAAGCCTTATTGGTTACACCCTGCAGGATGTAAACACTTACGTAGCTTCGAAGGAAGCTGAGGAGAATTTAATGGAAGCCAACTTAATGGAGGCCGTTAATTGTCCTCATTTATAATGTCCAGAACTACATATCACAAAGGGCTGGTGCATATACAGCAAGGTATTTTTGTATTTGCATCTAATAAGTGTCCCTTCCCTTAGAAGAGTGAAAGTAGAATTTAAAATGACTTTGTAATGAAAGGATGGTTGTTTATTTGTAGGGTTGTGCCATAACCACATGCTTTTATAGAAATTGTACTTAGGGGAAAGATTAAGATTTCCAATCCTGACAGAGAGGATTTGGCTCAAATAAAGTCAAAACTCCTAGTTGTTCAGTCAAGGCATGTGCAATGTGGGATGTTTCTATCCTGCTCTGTCTTTTATAAATCTCTGGACACCCTTAAACAATTAAAAAAAAGAAAAACAGAGACTGGGCTATCTAAAAATCCCCACAGCAAGGCTATTTAACCAAGATAATGTTCCCTGCGGTTCCTTGACAGCTTACCAGAAAGATTAGCTCAGTCCTCTCTTGTCTTCTCACTCCACAATGCCAAGAGAGGGACTGTGTGTGCATCCAAATCACTAGACCATCAGAATGGTGATGTTGTTGTTTTTCACACAGAACACTGTTTCTTCTCCACCAGATATCAATGAGTGTGAGATTGGAGCTCACAACTGTGACAGACAGGCCACCTGCACCAACACGGCGGGCAGCTTCAAATGCAGCTGTGCTCCAGGCTGGATTGGCGATGGTCTCAAATGCACAGGTATGTACTGTATGTATGTACAGTAAGAATCCTGTTCAGCACAAGGACAAGTACAGTTTTTGTGTTATTTACTTTTTTTACTTTGTCAAACAACAAACTGTTATTTGCTTCCTGAAAATAACAGATTTTAAATTGTTTGAAAGAGTTGGAAGACAGATTTTATTCATAGTAGCAGCTGGTCATGGTATCGCTGATCATTTGTGTGGGTTTTCAGACCTCGACGAGTGTTCCAATGGCACCCACATGTGCAGCAACAATGCCAACTGCATGAACACCATGGGCTCCTACCGCTGTGTCTGCAAGGATGGATTCTCTGGAGATGGATTTTACTGCTCAGGTCTCGTCCACACACACACACACACACACACACACACACACACACACACACACACACACACACACACACCACAAACCTGTCTGCTTGGTAAACTGGTAAAAAAAGATATACACAGGTGTATATGTGCGTTTTGCATCATTTATGTGTGTGTGTGTGTGTGTGTGTGTGTGTGTGTGTGTGTGTGTGTGTGTGTGTGTGTGTGTGTGTGTGTGTGTGTGTGTGTGTGTGTGTGTGTGTGTGTGTGTGTGTGTGTGTGTGTGTGTGTGTGTGTGTGTTTTCCCCCCACAGACAGCGATGAGTGTGCAGACAACGGCAACCTGTGTGAGAGCGGTCACTGCCTGAACATGCCCGGGGGTTACCGCTGTGAGTGCGACATGGGATTCATCCCCAACATTGATGGCAAGGCCTGTGAGGGTAAGACAAATTCAACGCACCTTAATCCTGACTCATTGACTTGACTTTGGACACAAGGATCCAGTGTCTTATAGAAGTATACACAGTAAAACCCTGAGTGTTAACCACATAAACCCTTCTTTTTGAAATTGTACTTGTATACGTTTATTTGGACATTACAGCGCATATTAATGAACACCACACATACAATGCTGTGTAAATACACCGGATTTAGCAAGATGCTAATTTCCATCCGTAGTCCCCATACAGTACATAAAACAGGCAACATTACAAAAAAGAGCACATGATATAAACATAAAGGGTACAAACAGAAGAGAAAAAAATAAGGTAAAAAAGGCCTAGTTTTGACCTAAAATACAAGACACTAAATGGGCTAAAACCTACATTTTAGCCCATTTAGAAATGTTCACATGTTTGATTGTCCATGATCCATCCTTTTAGTTGGACCTTAAAAGATGTACAGGATGGACACTCTCTTATGTTAGTGGGTAGATTTTTCCAAATTGCGCTTCCTTGAACTGAAAAGGAATTTTGCGCAAAGGCTGTGTGTCTAGACTGCACCTCACAATCCCCTCTGGTGACGGCCCTTGTACTGATACCTGTGTCGGGCTTCCGTTTTATAAATTATAAAAAGGAGACGGGCATAAACCACGTCAAGTTTTATACACGATACATGCCTGTTTAAAGAGCTTCCAGATATCAAAGGTAAAAAAATATATATTTTTGTAGGATGCTGATGTGATGGTACATGTTTTTTTTTAAATCAAATACCATTATGGCTCTCTTATATAACTGTTCTAGGGGCTTGAGAGTCGTCACACCTGTGCAAGACCAATTTGTGAAACAGTACTCGATGTGAGAGAAGATCACACAGTGCAATTCTATTCTTAGTAAAAGGGGCCTGAGTTGCAACTGTACTCGGACCGCAATTTTCCATCTACCCCAAATCTCTTCGCCAAAAATAGCCGATCTATGTAGATTTGCTTGGTTTTTGGCTAATGATCCCCCCAGAATATGGATGCTGGGGTTCAAGTGTAGCCTGATTATCAGACTGAAGCTGCGTGGAGCAGTCCACCCAGAGAGTGGGCGGGGTCTATGGTCTGGAACCAGGCTAGTTCAAGTGGTTAATCTTTGTTTAAAAAATATATGTTCTGTTAATTGAGTTTTGGGAATTTCAGGTCATACAGGCATGGACTGAAGTATCAAGTGGTTAATTTAACTCTGAGAGTGTACGAATGGAACCAAATGGAACCTTTCATATGAGGGCCCATTTGGTTATGTTTGTACACTCTCAGAATTACAAATTGATAAATGACTACAGTATTTTACTGTGTACTGTACAATCATGCAAATGTATTATATATATTTTGAAACACTGAAGAGAGTCCAATAACGTGTCAAATGGAAGGTTAAAACAATTCCCAAACAATATTATTAATGGTAACGTTCTGACCGTAGATAGATAGATAGATAGATAGATAGATAGATCATTTTATTTCTGTGTCCTGCACACAAAGTGCCCAACCCTCATGGGTTTATAAGACACCATTTTACACTTACAACATGTTTTACAATATATTCACATTCAATTATATCTCAGAATTATACAGAGTGTTCTGTCTTCTCTCCCAAGCTTGACAAATAAAATCTGCCGCAACCAAAGCTCCTTTAACAAAACATATCTCAAGCTTTTCATAATCATCTAACTCAAAGAAATCATCACAAATAGAAGACATCTTACTGACAAATACCTCTCTTATATCATCATATTTAGAGCAGTAAAACAAAAAGCGAACCTCATTTTCAATTTCACCAAGTTCATAAAACAAACAGTATCTCTGTTCCTCTGGGGTGCATTAAACCTGCCAGTCTCTAGAACTAATGGTAATGTTCCTGACTGTATTTGTGCACAGAGAGATCGTTGTCTTTTGCTTAAATTATACTTCACCGTATAGGCTCTTCATCAGGCAAATTAGTTTCTGACAGACAAAGGAACATATATACAAAAATCATTGGCTATATAAACCAGCATACGCCACTCACAGGGACAAGTACCTGTCTCTCCACCCCTCAGAGGAGTGCTCAATGCCTGGGCAGAAAAAGAGTCCAACAATGGCCATTTCTTAAGATATATATATATAAAAAAACGGGAAATATGTGTTTCATATGAAACCAGTCGTGCCGCTGTTCTACAGATGATGAGGAGTGTGTTATGACGCGTTTACTCCCCTCATTGGTCACAGATCAATGCCATGCACTCTTGCCAGTCATAACACTGACTGGAATCCGACCAATCAGCAGACTGATGTCTGAGACATCCTGAAATAACCTGCTCGGCTCCGTGTGCCCGCCTGCCTTAACTGAGCCGGGAGAGTAATGACTTGTGCAGAGTTTAGATGTGGAAGAGCACAATTTCATAACCTTGGCTGCTCCGTCCAGTGAGTGTGTATGTAGCGTGCACACATGCGTCCGTGCGTGCGTGTGTGTGTGTGTGTGTGTGTGTGTCTGGGTCTATGTCTGGGCATTTTTTTGCCCCAGAACTGTCAGTCCTTAGCAGAGGTGAGCAGCCTTCACTTCCTATTGCTCTCTGCCAACTTTCCACCTCTGTCTCATGATCCACTAATCCTTCACAGCTGGGATTCTCTCTCTCTCTCTCTCTCTCTCTCTCTCTCTCTCTCTCTCTCTCTCTCTCTCTCTCTCTCTCTCTCTCTCTCTCTCTCTCTCTCTCTCTCCCCCTCTCACTCTCTCCCTGTCTCGTTTCTCTCTCACAGACATAGATGAGTGTACATTTTCGGATATCTGTGTCAACGGACGGTGCCAGAACATTCCGGGACTGTTTAGATGTGAATGCAACAGTGGCTACGAGCTGGACAGGAGTGGAGGCAACTGCACAGGTAACACCAGTGAACACCCGTATACGCCTCGCCAGCCTGGTGCTGCAGTGGCTCTATTACAATGTTTCCCAAACAGTCTTTTGTAGTTTTTGTTGTTTTCAAACAACAAAAAAATCATTAAAAACGAATCAAAAAACAATTTTTCCAAAATCATTTAATAAATAAAAAACTAAAATCAAAGAATAGCTAAAGAGTGTGAAA
>NC_139962.1:15038788-15046698 GCF_963454915.1 Gymnoscopelus microlampas
CACACACACACACACACACACACACACAATATACACATTGTGTATATTGTTTCTAGCTATTCTTGCTTACCTTTACGTCTTCATATCATTACTTAATGTTTAGTGTCCGGGTAGCTCAGTCGGTAGACCACTCGCCTTTGGACCACAAGGTTCTTGGTGTGATCCCTAGCACTGCCAACTCAGCATAATGCGTAGCATGGCTTGGGGTAACTAAGACATGCGGTAAGTACTGGGAGCTGATGGTACCGTTGGTGTGGCGCGCCACCTCAGCAAACCGTCTCCCAGGGCTCGAGCGCATTGAAACGGAAATAGACAATAGAACTTTCTGACAATAAGCCACCCCGAACTACTAGGTACTACTATTATATCACTGAGTCAATCGTTGTGAATAATCGAAACATCTCACTTTCTATACTTGCTATTCAGTGTAATGCACCGACTTCAGCGTAACAAATTCCTCCTGCAGACATGCTTAAAAAGATTTTGACTTCAATAAGTAAGGTAACTCCTCTCTCCTCTCAGATGCGTTTTCCACGCTGTGTGGCAGTGGGACACCTGGCTTTTCCATTGACATCTACACAGGACAGGTCATCGGTAAGATTTCATTTCACCACTTTAACCCTGGCGTTCCTATCTTGGGCATTTCATTATACTGTAGGCGAAAATGTTCAAAACTTCAAAGATTTGCCCATATTAACCCTTTAAGACCGAGAACGCATCTGTGTGTCATTTTAAGATTTCTTTGGCTATTCAAAAATAGCAGATCTACAAGCTCATAGCACGTCACCGAGTGCCGCACTGTGAGCTTGCAGATCTGCTATTTTTTTTTTATCGTGAAAATGTGTGCAAATCCTTGAATATATATTTTTTAAAGCAAATATTTTAAACTCTGTTACAACTTCTGTGGGTCCCTGGAACAAAATATTTAGAGATGGGGGTCCACGGCCAAATACATAGAATTTTTGAGAACCACCGATACTATAGCAACATTAGTTAGGATTTAGAATACATTTGTAAAATCCCCAGAAGCAAAGATTTGAGTTACAAATGTTAGCTTTAAAAAAATATATATATATATTCAAAGATTTGCACACATTTTCTCGATTTTATTATTC
The DNA here is from genome assembly GCF_963454915.1 of Gymnoscopelus microlampas. NCBI lineage: Eukaryota > Metazoa > Chordata > Actinopteri > Myctophiformes > Myctophidae > Gymnoscopelus > Gymnoscopelus microlampas. Next base: position 15,039,904 of record NC_139962.1, read on the forward strand.
ACGATTTCCCCCCCAAAAATAGCAGATCTACAAGCTCATAGCACGGCACTCTGTGCCGTGCTATGAGCTTGTATATCTGCTATTTTGTTATAGCCCAAAGAAATAAAAAAAATAACAGATGCGTTCCCGGTCTAAATGGGTTAAAAACAAAAAAAAATAGCAGATAAATGAGCTTGTAGATTGGCTGTTTTTGCTATTTTTTGAAATAGAGCTTAGGTGTTGAAAAGATCATGTTCAATCTTCTGGTATGAAAGGGACATTGTCTCATGTGTTTGTCTCTTGTCACCATGCACTAGATATCGACGAGTGCAGGGAGATTCCTGGCGTGTGCGAAAACGGAGTGTGCATCAACATGATTGGCAGCTTCAGGTGCGAGTGTCCAATAGGCTTCATCTACAACGACAAGCTGTTGATCTGTGAAGGTACGTGTGGGCGTACTGACAATCAGTGGTGGAAAGTAACTAAGTACATTTTCTTAAGTACTGTACTTAAGTAACATTTTGAGGTATTTGTACTTTATTTGAGTATTTCCAATTTCCAATACTTTTACTTCTACTCCACTACATCTCAGAGGCAAATATTGTACTTTTACTCCACTGCAAGTATTTGAAAACTTCAGTTACTAGTTACTTTTCAAATATGAATTATGATATTAATAATGAATAATTATGATATATTATGAAACATTACATTAACCACTTTAGCCCTATTTTATACATAGGCTATTTGAAAATAGCCGATCTACAAGCTCACAACGCGTCGCATCGCGACGCGTTGTGAGCTTGTAGATCTGCTATTTTCAAACATTTTAGTACTTTTACTTTTGGTACTTTAAGTACATTTTGATGCCAATACCTTTGTACTTTTACTCAAGTAAATTTTGAATTCTAATCTTTTACTTGTAACAGAGTATTTCTATATTGCAGTATTGGTACTTTTACTTAAAGTAAAGAATTTGAGTACCTTTTCCACCACTGCTGACAATGGTGTCTGCTATGATGATACAACTTTTTTTATTTTGGTTCATAAATGAGGCCAGGCAAATACATGAGATCAAGTCAGCTACTCCATACTTCCCAGATGCTGTGAGAAATGTATCACAAATGTCGGCAGTCTACAAATGCCTCTTTGTCTGTCCCTCTGTTAGACATCGATGAGTGTCAGAATGGTCCAGTGTGTCAGCAGAACGCAGCCTGTCTGAATGTCCCAGGGAGCTACCGCTGCGAGTGTAAACCAGGCTACCGCTTCACGCCAACTGGACAATGTTTGGGTAAGGCAGCTTTCTACTCTACTACTTTACTTACATATGGCCAACGTGGGAAACCAAACCTGTACCATTCATCCAAAGGGGAGTACCTTTGGATAAGGTTTCTGGACTTCAGGCAGTACTACTCTGCTAATACTGACCATGATACTGGCATGATACAGACATGATACTGATATGATACTGACCATGATACTGACCATGATACTGACATGATACTGACATGCTACTGACATGATACTGACTATGATACTGACATGATACTGACTATGATACTGACATGATACTATCATGATACTGACATGATACTGACATGATACTATCATGATACTGACATGATACTGACATGCTACTGACTATGATACTGACATGATACTGACATGATACTATCATGATACTGACATGATACTGACATGCTACTGACTATGATACTGACATGATACTGACATGATATTGACATGATACTGACATGATATTGACATGATACTGACATGATACTGACCATGATACTGACATGATACTGACCATGATACTGACATGATACTGACCACCATGATACTGACCACCATGATACTGACATGACTGACCATGATACCAGTATCATGTCACTGAAGAGCGAAAATAGCCGATCTACAAGCTCACAACGTGTCACATCGTGACACGTTGTGGATCTTGTAGTGAGCTTATAGTGAGCTTGTGGATCTTGTTGTGAGCTTGTAGATGTACAAGCTCACAACTATTTTATATACACGTATCTTCTTGCTATAATAATGAGTGGTTGTCACAAAATCGCAAGACACACCTGTACGGCACAGCAGTGCCAGTGCCTCGACACACTGCTTGAGAACTACTGCTCTAGAGATACTTAAAGTACGGGGTAGGTGAGAATACCGTGGAGAACAAGGATGTATCCTGTGGTTCCAGACGTGTGAGAGGCCTGTAACAGGCTGTTCCTCTGTCTTCCTCCAATGCCTCCTCGCGCTGTCACGCTCAGCCTAAATTGAATCAAAAATTGTTGATCCAAACATTCTTGTCGGTTGCCATGCTCTGTTAAGTTCTTCGCCATTATTAGAACAGTCTGGAGAACGCGCTGTCTGATATTGACCCGCAGGTTTCAAACCAACATCCTGTTTTGCTTCCTGCTATTATGAGCACTAAATCCCCCCATGGCAGAGTATGCCAGGGCCAGTAACGACATAACAGTATCGGATTTCTGTTGGTGGTGGAATTAGAAGGGCAGCAGTGTGTGTGTGTAAGAATCACTGCGAGGCAGTTAATGTGTAATTAACTGCAATTAATTGTGTAACAACCTCTTTGCCTCTTTGCTCTGTCTTTGCAGACCGTAATGAGTGTATGGAGAACCCTGGCGTGTGTAATCCCGGCCAGTGCATTGACACACTGGGGAGCTACCGTTGTCTCTGTCCCAATGGCTTCAAAACAACCACGGACCTGTCCATGTGCATCGGTAAGGACGTTTTACACCTATGCACTTATACGCGGATAGCTAAAAGGTGCAGATCCTATTTGTAGTTTTTCTTTCACATACTGTATAGATGTATGAATTATACACTACATGATTCCAAAGAGTAAATGCTATTTCAAATACGACGTTGCACTAACTGGGTATTAAAACCGTAATGTCATCCTGTTGTGGTTTCAGATGTGGATGAGTGTGAAAGACATCATCCATGCGGCAATGGGACCTGTAAGAATACAGTGGGCTCCTACAACTGCCTCTGCTATCCAGGCTTCCACAACTCACACAACAACGATTGCATAGGTGTGTGTTGTGTGTGTGTGTGTGTGTGTGTGTGTGTGTGTGCGCGTGCGCGTGCGCGTGCGTGCGCGTGCGCGTGCGTGCGTGCGTGCGTGTGTGTGAGAGAGAGAGACAGAGAGAGTGAGAAACAGAGAGAGAGAGAGTGTTTGTGTACAGTGCTTGAACAACAGGGTGTAATGTGGTAATCTGTGACATCTTGTTTATTGTTCAGACACTGATGAGTGTGCCACCCAGAGAGGCTTGTGTCGGAACGGAAACTGCGTCAACACCCTGGGCACCTTCTTCTGTGTGTGTCGCGATGGCTATGAGCTCACACCTGACGGCAGACTGTGTGCAGGTAAAGTGACGTGAAGGTTCATATTTCCCCTACACCCTGAATGTCTCTGGATGTCACTAATCCTGTGTATATACATTTTCCCCTCTGATCTTTAATTGTTTGTGTTGAATTACTGAAATTCATGGATATTTCCCTGCTGCGTTTTTTCCTCTCAGATATCAATGAGTGTTCAGTGAATCCTGGGACTTGTGGTGCAGGGACGTGCGTGAATCTGGATGGTTCTTATCGGTGCATCTGTCCACCTGGCTACTATCTCCATGAAGAGACCTGTGAAGGTATGGCATACTGACACTGCTGGTCTCCAACCATTGATTTGATTCAATCTCTATTAACTCTTACTGGATTCCATCTATTCCCTTCAATCAATGTAAGAATGAGAAAAAGTTAATTCCTTCAACAGACCACCATGCTATTATGTGCCATTCCACATTCATTATAATATCTGATCAGTATGTTGTCGCAGTCCTCGGTGTAACTGGTTCATGATAGCAATTTCACTAGTGCAGAATATTTTCTATTGATTTCAATGTATTTAGTTTGAAATTAATGCAGTGAGTATATGAATTTCTTTCGCTAATTGAAAGGTTGACAGCTTTATACCTCAGCTAGGCCCTATTTTTTAAAGGTTCACACACTTTTACTGAGGTATATTTAACACTACATGGAATAAATGTCTTCCTGATGACATCACAGAGAAGACAAATTGAAAATTACTACTCTCTTTATCTCTTTAGACAAATTAGTCTTAAAAATGTCTGTTTTTGTTTGGGTATACAGTATGTATATATTTTTGTGAAATGCCTCTTTAAAAAAAATAACACGTGACAGGAATTTCTGTCAGAGGTAAATAACACAACACAACAGTCTGGATTTTGGTCTTTCTTACCCCAGAGCAGTTATTCACACACATGCACGCACTCCAGGCACACACGCACACACACACGCACGCGCGCGCACACGCACGCACACACGCGACCATGCATGTGAAACATAACGCAAATGACAGCCATGACCAGCTCTGCTGAGGTTCACCAGAGGAGTCTCAAAGCACTCCGTTCCACCTCCCTCCCTCCTCCTCCTCCTCCTCCTCCTCCTCCTCCCCTCACACCACCTACACCACCACTACAGAATGCCCCTCGTCTTCTCCCCTTTAGCACGTGGGAGAGAAGCCAGGCCAGAGCACTTGGATTGTTTACACAGTGGGGGCTGATGAAGAGATATTCGACAGACTTCATCACATTCCCACTCCACGCTCTGTTCCTGGAAGCAGGCGAGGGCGAGGAACAGGCTTTTAGATTCTCAGTATACCGGTACCAGCAGCGAGCAGCAGCTGGTCCTTGTGTGACGGGCTGGACCCGGTGACATGGAGTCCAAAATCCAGATAATTGTCATCCCCACCCTGATGATGATGACCCATGTGCGTCACAAAAGCATCGGTCATTCTTTATTACATATTGCCATGTAAAATGAAAGCCTTTTAACCCATTAAGGCCGGGAAGGGAACGCACCGGTGTCATTTTAAGATTTCTTTGGCTATTCAAAAATAGCAGATATACAAGCTCCGAGTGCCGCGCTTGTAGATCTGCTATTTTTGAAAAATCGTGAACATTTGTGGCAAAATCTTGGATTATATATTTTCTAAAGCGAACATTTGTAAAATATTTAGTTCCAGGAGCAAAGATTTGAGTTACAAATGTCCGCCATTTGCACAACTTTTCATGATTTTTCAAAAATAGCAGATCTACAAGCTATCTACGAGCTTGTAGATCTGCTATTTTTTTTTATAGACAAATAAATCCAAAAATGTCACACAGATGCGTTCCCGGTCCTAAGGGGTTAATGTAGCACAAACCCTACAGTGTGATCCTTTTGAAGGAGGCTACACAGTTCTGATTGAGACCATATTCCACCCAATGCAATGAGCCCTTCGGCGAGATGGAATAATAGGAATAAGTCCCTCATCCCTCCATCCAATAGAGGGATTATGTTCTGTTTAATCAAACTCATTTAGGCTCATAATATATCGCTGTGGGTTCATTACTCGCATATTGCCACCATTACAGATGCTGACTCACTAGAGCTGTGGTACAATGTTTGTGTGTTTAGGGGGGGGGGGGGGGGGGGGGGGTTCATGTGAAAAAACAGACTGTATTTCACTGGACCATTGCAATATTTAAATTGGCGTTAGAGGAAGTAGCCTTTTCTCCCCTCAACTAACTGCTGGCTATGGTTTCACGTTTCCCCTAATGGTTACACTGGTAAATAGAAAGGACTATGATTAAAGGGGAACTTCAGGGATAGTTAAAGTAAATTTTACCGTTCTGTTGTGAAAAACACTCGCCAGTGCCTTCTGTGTATCGCGAGATCACTTGCTCAGAGCTGGAAAACGTATGCCAGACTACAGTATGTCAAATTTGCAATCTCTCAATACAGAGTAGAACAATAAGATTCATGTTACATAGGCAGGGTTCCCCTAACCTCGACTATAGATGTGTTAAGGGATATTTCACTTTCAAAACAAAATTGGGTCGTTTTATGGTCTACTCAGGCTTTTGTAAGCCCCCCAGACAGGTTTTAAGTTGCTTGATTCAGTATTTAGATATTTGATATTCATTTGATCAGACACGCCCCCTTCCTATACAAACCCATTGTAACTTCAAACTCCATTTTAACCATGTTAGATTGATTGAAAACACCCGTCCTTGGTTCTGGTGACTGATATTGTGCTTCTAATACGTGAGGAGACCGTGTTTTTTCAATTACTTTTTTCATTTATTTAAATCATTAAATCATAAAAAAAAAATCTATTAAATAAATGAAAAAAGTAATCGAAAAAACACAGCCCCCTCATGTATTAGGAGGGCAGGATGAGTCACCAGAACCGAGGACTGGTGTTTTTGATGAATATAACATGTTACAAATGGAGTTTGAAGCAAATGGGTTTTTATAGGAAGGGGGCGTGTCTGATAAAATGAATATCAAATGTCTAAATACTGAATCAAGCAACTTAAAAACTGTCTGGGGGGCTCACAAAAGCCTGAGTAGACGATAAAATGACCCAATTTAAAAAAAAAAGTGAAATATCCCTTTAAGTGGTAAATAAATGTTCCTTAAATTAGGGATGTCATAAGGGGAGGATTAAAAAGCTGACTGGCTCTGTTCTCTCTGTGCGTCAGATGTCGACGAGTGCTCCAGTCTGCCTGAGATCTGTACGTTCGGAACGTGCTCCAACACTGAAGGCAGCTTCACCTGTCTGTGTCCAGAGGGGTTCCAGCTCTCATCCTCAGGACGCAGATGCCTGGGTAAGTGTGTGTGTGTGTGTGCGCGCGTGCGTGTGTGCGTGTGTGTGTGTGTGTGTGTGTGTGTGTGTGTGTGTGTGTGTGTGTGTGTGTGTGTGTTTGTGTGTTTGAGTGTGTG
>NC_139962.1:15046898-15089398 GCF_963454915.1 Gymnoscopelus microlampas
TTTTGAAGACCAATACCATTTTTAGTTGTTTAACCCTGTCTTCTACCCTGAGCCAGCCTAGGCTGGCAAAATAGGTATAAGAGCCCAACTCTTTCCCCTGTATCAGCTGAGGTCTTTTACTCGGAAGACGTGTTGGCATAATAAAGACAAAGGACTTCAAAAGACGACTGACTGGCCCCTCCATAAAGTTACATAATGCACTATATCTGTGAGACACTCCACGGATCCTCGTCTCGGTTCAACTTAAACACTCTTTTAGCGATGGAGAAACCATGGCAACTGTCATTTGCTAAGTGACTGTTTACACCACCATGGCAACAGCGGTGTTTGGAAGAATGGGGGCTGAGGCAGGAGGAACGTCTCAGAGTCTATAGCATCATTGTTTACATTACAGCTCCAAACAGACCACCAGCTATCTCACTTCATAGCTATAACACTAGAGAGCTCACCGTGGGAGGGGGGACATTCATTGTGTACTGTGTAGCACGTGTATATTCCTGACAAGCATGTGTCATGTGTTGATTGTGGTAAAAGATCTGACGATTATCAGCTGACTGACTCAGCTGGTCTACCAAAAAGGTTGTTACTATACGGCTTCTCACACCTGCTGGAGTAGTAAGGTAACATGTATTCTTAGGTTGATAGTGCCAATGCAAATTTTTGCCCCAAAATATGAATAAACACGACTTATATTTGGTATGCTATGTCGAACAAGTAAGGGATAATCCACTCTTATCAGTGGTTATTGAAAGATAATCCACATTATGGAGGAAACACCCCTGACGTGAAGTGGAGCGGGCAATTAGCCTCCGCACAGTATATTATCATTCTATAACCGCAACATCATGGATTATCCCTTATAAATTAGCATTATTCTTTGTGTCCTCAGTGCATGGGAAGATTTACACTACTTTGTGCCAGTAAAGCATCGGCATTAGTGAACACTCTGGGTGAATGATTGGGTCGCCTTCACTATTTTAAGTGTATACATTTGTCTTGTTTTACAGACCAGAATGAATGTGAGGACGGTATAGATGACTGCGCCAGCCGAGGGATGACCTGCAAGAACCTCATTGGCACTTACATGTGCATTTGTGCCCCCGGATACACTCGTCCACCCAATGGAGAGGGTTGCATTGGTAAACACTTCATCAGCATTCACATTCACATCATGGTGGTCAACACATTGGCTATGCCTCCCATAGTATGTATATGAGTGCAGGAGAGCACGCTACTGTACGTGAATATCTTGGCGCTGTTGATGGTGTTGGCTGCCAGCTTTGCTGGTGAAATGCCCATTTGAAAAGCACCTACTATATGTGTTATGTTACATTAGATAAACATTTACCATCGCCATAAACAGACTTCACACTTTATGGGGTTGTTAATGTTATCCCATGCCTGCTAGTAATAAATTGTTAGTTATTATCTAGGCTGACATATAACAGAAGTTATAATACCGCGAATATATATATATATATATATAGTATCTTTATACTTGTGTGTGTGTGTGTGTGTGTGTGTGTGTGTGTGTGTGTGTGTGTGTGTGTGTGTGTGTGTGTGTGTGTGTGCACGCGTGCATGTGTGTGTCAGATCTGAATGAGTGTTCGGCCAAGCCAGGCGTATGCAAGAATGGCCGTTGTGAGAACACTGTAGGAAGCTACCGCTGCAGATGTGACCAAGGATTCGTCGCTAACCCCACACAGACCGAATGTATAGGTAAGTACGTTGCTCTCTGTCTCTCTCTTTCACTGATTCTAGTTCTGTAGCCTCTGTCTGTAGCCTCTGTCCACGTGTCCATGTGTGTTAGGGTCTGTTTTCACAGCTTCTTTGACTGACCCCTGCTTTATCAGGAGGGGTTTCCTGCAGACAACATCAGACTTTGGGAAATGGGTTTTCTTTTATGTAACGCTAACGTAGACCAACCACATCATAACAGTTCTTTCATGACACAGTTAAGAACTATTTTGTCTGCGTGTGTACCAGGATAAGGGGGCTAGGACCTCCCTGCAGAGGCCTTGCTCTCTAATCTGAACGTATACTTCTGGGGTAGACGTGATGTACTAACTAAACACTCATGGAAAAGACCAGGGTGACATAATATTCTGAGCAGCCAGGACATATCACCCTTTAACAGACAGTGGCGATAGAACCATTTGGGTTATCTGGTAGAGTCTGGCTGCTTCTGAGGTCAGATCCTTTGTGGGAGGATGGAAAGGTCAACAAGGATGGGAAAAGTATGAGAAGCACTTAGTGGATGTCATCAATGTTAACTCCTACATTGACTCCCTCATCCTGTCCCTATGACTTTCCCAACCCTTTGTGGGTCTCTTTTTCCCTTCCCATCCTTTTCACTCTGTATTTCCCTCTTGTTGTCTCATTGTCTCTCTCTTATACCATCTTACACACCCTACCTCCTGTCCGCCTCTCTCTCTCTCTTCCTCTAGATAACCGTGAGGGCTTCTGCTTCACGGAAGTGCTGACCACCTTGTGTCAGATGACCTCAAGCAACAGGAACTTGGTGACCAAGTCGGAGTGTTGCTGTGATGGTGGCAGGGGCTGGGGCACAAGCTGTGAGCTCTGCCCGCTCCGTGGAACCACCCAGTACAAGAAGATGTGTCCCCTGGGCCCTGGATACACCACCGATGGCAGAGGTATCTAGGTGCTGTTCATATCTGGCAAAGGAGACTGTGATAACAATGGAATTGTCTTCTCATTGCATGCATAGACAGATCATTAATAATTAGACAGACAGAATAATACATACTTTAAAGATTAAAAAAAAATGAACATGCACTGTTCATGTGATACTATATAACTTGATTATTTCACGACTACGGGTGTTGTTTCATGTTGTGCCTTAAACGTCCACTGGCGTGGTATACAGTGTTGCAATGCTGAATTGGAACGTGGTTGCACTCTATTTTAATGACGTGACGCGCACGTCGCTTAACACCAACACTACAGGTCACACAATGGACAATTGATATGCATCTAGGCTCATTCCTAGAGTTAATTCACCTGGAGCCTTTGTAAACTTTGTTGAGGTGTGAATTTAAAGTTGTTTTAAATCTATGCGTGTGCCTGCGTGTGCTCCTGGTCAAATAGGTTCATGCACGGCGTGCAAGGCCGTCCCATGAGCAATGCAACCCTGGTGGTATAACAGAATGCTGTAGTGTGTTCTCCATATATGGGCATGCTCCGTTTGTGACGTAAGCACTACGTCATGGATGTCACGTTAGTCAAGTTACGTCACGTTTCTGATGACCGACCCGACCACTGTCCCACGTGCCAATTTTAAAATAAGAAGATATAACATATTAAATGTCAATGGGGAGTTTCAATTAAACCGTATTATTATACCTTATTGTTTCCATTCAGGCAGTTATGCAATACATTTCATTTACTCATCTGGACCTAACGTTCTCCTCTGCTTTCAGATATTGATGAATGCCGTGTGATGGGGAACCTGTGTAAGAACGGCCAGTGCATCAACACCCTGGGCTCCTACAACTGCATCTGCAAGCCTGGCTACACCAATGACATCACTGGCTCGCTGTGTGTGGGTAAGGTTCCGTCTTATTTCCAGCACCTACTGTAACCGAGTCGTCCTCCAAGCCCCCGTTCCTCTCTCATTCCTGCAGTCTAGTAAAGTGTTGAAACTATGTGGGCAGACTGGCCTAGCTCTCGTCTGAAAAATACAACCTACGTCTGTCTGTCCTATGGAATTTCTGGCAGCGAGATCAAACGCACTCTCTCAGGTCTCTCTCCGTTTATCTCCATCTCCGTTCACCCTCTCACACTCTCTGTTCTTCTCCTTAGATGTAGATGAGTGCGTTCAGGCGCCAAAGCCTTGCAACTTCATCTGTAAGAACACGGAGGGAGGATACCTCTGCTCCTGCCCACGCGGATACATCCTACAGGAAGATGGCAAAAGCTGCAGAGGTTAGACACGCACACGCGCACACACACACGCACGCACGCACCACGCACGCACGCACGCACGCACGCACGCACGCACGCACGCACGCACGCACGCACGCACGCACGCATGCACGCACGCACGCACGCACGCACACACACACACACACACACACACACACACACACACACACACACATGCACACATTCCCAGTAAGAGTAACCGTAGTGCTGATTTAAAAATGTTTTTCAGCTATTTGACAAGAACCTTGGCAGCTGCAATATCAAACCCAAATGTAAAACGTGAACTAGCTGTCCCTTTAACTCATTCACTGCCATAGGACGACTTTGCCGATTTTTTCCAAAGGCCCAGACTGCCAACTAAAACGACTATTGGACGTTTTTTTTTTTTGAAAAAAATAATAGTAATATATATATATATATATATATATATATATATTTTTTTTTTTTTTTTTTGCCCACAGAACCAGGAGATAACGTGATCCAAAGATTTACTGCTCCATTAACTTTGTGGTTAAAGTATTTGGGAAATATTCTGTATCTCGGCTCCTGTGTTTTACTATGTATTTTTGGTGAGACATGCTATTTTCAACGAAGTATAACAAGCTAACGGGAGGTCGCGATGAACATTTTTTTTCTTTCGCGGAAGAACAGTGAAACACTCCGTGATTAGCAACCATCAGGGGATCGAGCATACTGGAGATAAATATTCTGTGACTACTTGAAAAGGTAAGAAAATCGCTGTCAGTGGGCAAACGCAGCCAGAAATAAGTCTGGCAGTGAATGAGTTAAGATCCAGCTTGGAGCTGTTGTGATGGGGGCAGAGCCAGGCCTCTTCCTCACTGTTGTTTTGGGGGCAAAGCCAGGCCTCTTCCTCACTGTGTGCGTGCTCATGAATGTGTGACCCATGTCCACCGTGTGCATCTGGCTGTGTCGCTGTTTATCAGACTTGTTTTTGAGTCTAAACAAGCAATGTTCATTCTTTTTTTTATAGCCTCTCTCATCTTTATTTATCAAAACTGGAGTTGCCCCCCCCCCCCCCCCCCCCCCCCCCCCCACACACACACACACACACACACACACACACACACACACACACACACATGCACCACCCACGTTTCCGTTGTCTGGTTCATTGGCAGTTCATTTGTAGGTCACTGACTGTACAAGGACTGGAATTTCACTCACAGAGAGCAGTAGTATGTACATGCCCTGGTGTGGGACATAGCTCTGACCACCATATCCTACGTGCTCCATTGCAACATAAACAGTTCTTTTTTTCCCTGGTACTTCCCTGCTATATTGTTTATTATAATCTCTTTTCCAGATCTGGATGAATGTTCAACCAAGCAACACAACTGTCAGTTCTTATGTGTCAATACCATTGGAGGGTTTACTTGCAAATGTCCCCCTGGCTTCACCCAGCACCACACTGCCTGCATTGGTAAGCTACACACACACACACACACACACACACGCACACGCACACGCACACGCACACGCACACGCACACGCACACGCACACACACTCACACACACACACACACGCACGCACGCACGCACGCACGCACACACACACGCACGCACGCACACACACACACAATATGTTTTGTAATCAATAATACTTTTTTTTTACCCTTTTTTGGGGGGTCTTCAAACGACGCAAGAACAATAAACACACCAACCACACAAATCCTCTAACAAAACAAGACGAAACAACATCGCAAAAGATCACCAAGACCAAAAGACATCACAAAAGACAAAACTCGAAACAGAATAAACAAGGAAAGCAAAAATACAATAAAACTAAATTGAATCAAAACAAAAATGCCTCTCCGTCAGCAATTCCCAGTGTATAAATAACATTCTTTATGATTACATCCTAAACTAAAGTTATATTTAGGGGCGGCCTGACATTACAAAAATAATGTGAACCCAACTCACCCCCACACATCCTGCCTCCCCTGCCTAATACACAAAGAATTTGGCAATATCCTTTATAATCTAAATTATTGTTGTATCTTTCATCATCTCAGCCAAACCCATAAAAGACCCTTATAGGCCCTCCATATAACCCTTACTAAACCTTTCTCAGAGTTAATGGACTCTGCCTGATATCACACTGATCTTATTAGGCCTGACCGTTTTGTAGTCATGGTGGTTTAGCAAGGCCTTGTTATGGAACGCTGCAGTGGATCGCCATGGCTACCAAAAGCTTTTATTCCACACCAGAAGGCAACTCCCATGACCTCATATCGAAACAGTGGAGAGGAATGCTTTGCCTGGCTTGTGGAGTAACACTAGGTGAATGGCAGATTGCATTATATGGAGGCTTCTCTGTGGGACAAACAGTTGACCTGGAGGTCACTCATTCAAATACCTAGAAATAGTCACATATGCAGAGACACTTTGGGTGATACTAAATGAACACATTATCGTTCCATACTTTAACAACTATTGTTTATGTGCCAAGAAAAAAAAACAGACGGCAAGCATTCACTCTTGGATATGAAGCCAATACGGAAGTCATGAAAACGCTGCAGTTCTCATTAATGGCTTAGATTGAAGGTGTCGCTGATTCCCCTATTCCGGCTGCAAAATAATAAATATTCCATTGGAGTCAATGGTGACTTGAGGCGATTTTATCCTTGGTTGTTTTAGCTAGTAAAAATGCCATAAAGAATGTACTGTATATTTTCAATTGCTAGATTCAAGTCGTCTTCCCACAGCATGACATGCATTTGTGTAAATTATGGTCCCATTAACTTTACAATTGATGGTAAAGTAGGTATGTTTTCGAGGCTTGTGATTGGGTTCCACTGGTTTTTACTGTGTAACCCCTTTTTCCTTCCCCTGTTTCTGTACTTGTGTTCTTTGTCAGCTTCAATAAAGGTCAAGTATTTTTTACTCCCATTCCAAATCTAACACGCACTGACTTTACAAAGTGATCTGTGCATCACAATATAAGTTGGAATAAAGACTTGCTCTGCCAAGAAAACAACTCCACCGCTGTTTTGGGATCTCTGAACCACACTGTAGATTAGTTGTCCCACAATCGGAAGGCTAAAATCAGCATTTCTTCCTCTCTTTGTAGACAATAACGAGTGTGCTAGTGACCCCAACCTCTGTGGCTCCAATGGTGTCTGCCAGAACAGTCCAGGAAGTTTCAACTGTGACTGCCAGCGAGGATTCTCACTGGACCCTAACGGACAGTCCTGTGAAGGTCAGTTAGCCCACTACTATCATGCCCCACGCCCCATATCACGACCAGTGGTGTAAAGTAACTAAGTGCATTTACTTAAGTACTATACTTAAGTAGAATTTTGAGGAATTTGTACTTTACTTGAGTATTTCCAATTTTCAATACTTTTACTTCTACTCCACTACATCTCAGAGGCAAATATTGTACTTTTACTCCACTACAATTATTTGAAAACTTTAGTTACCAGTTACCTTATAGATATAAATTATGATATTATGAAACATACATTAACCACTTAAGCCCTATTTTATACATAGGCTATTTGAAAATAGCCGATCTACAAGCTCACAACGCGTCGCGATGCGACGCGTTGTGAGCTTGTAGATCTGCTATTTTCAAATATTTTAGTACTTTTACTTTTGGTACTTTAAGTACATGTTGATGCCAATACTTTTGTACTTTCACTGAAGTACATTTTGAATTCTGGACTTTTACTTGTAACAGAGTATTTCTATATTGCAGTATTGGTACTTTTACTTAAGTAAAGAATTTGAGTACTTTTTCCACCACTGCTAATGTGTGTATGTTCCTTTGACAGATATGGACGAGTGTGATGGCAGCCACAGATGCCAACATGGCTGCCAGAACCTGGTAGGAGGTTACCGGTGCAGCTGCCCACAAGGCTACTTGCAGCACTACCAGTGGAACCAGTGTGTGGGTGAGTGCTACCACTCACTTTCTCTCACACTCTTTTTGTCACTATTATAAATATTCTCCCCTCCTCCTACAGTAGAAGTTCAATTATTTCCCGCCTATGAAAATAGGGGTCCTCCAGGGCGTTTCCAGTGGAGCCCCCAGCAAAATTATTATAGTTAAAGTTCACCATTATTATGTTTGCAGTTATACAATTATAGAACATACAAGAATGGCTATTTTGTTGTGAGTTTTATTGTTACTCTTCATGTAAGACAGTTATGGAATCAGTTATGGAATCATATCTCACAATAAAAAAAGAATCTTAGAATGGGGTCCCAGAGACGAAATCGTATCAAATGCGGGTCAGTGGCCCAACGTTTCAAATTGGGGTCCTTTAAATGAAAAAGGCTGAGAATCATTGCTCTGTTATGTGCTGTCAAAGAAAAATACTCCTCACTATGCTTACGGGAATACTGTAGGCCTAGTGATAGCCTTTCGAAAGCACAGCCACAGTTCTGCCTTATGTATTCACATGTTTATGACATTTACTCCGGCGTTTCCCAGTATTGTATCTGCTCCCCTGGCTGGGATGACGTCTGTCTTGTTTGTTTACTTCCTTTTGACCTCCCTGTGTTCCAGATGAGAACGAGTGCCAGAACAGCCAGATTTGCGGGGGTGCGTCGTGTCACAACACTCTGGGGAGCTTCCGCTGCCTTTGCCCTACCGGCTTCAACTATGAGCAGGGCGGCAGCGGGTGCAGTGACGTCAATGAGTGTTCTTCCAGCTCGAACCCTTGCAACTACGGCTGCTCAAACACGGACGGGGGATACCAGTGTGGATGCCCGCCTGGGTACTTCCGTGCAGGACAAGGGTATGCGAGTGAGCCTGTGCACGCTGTAAAATACTCAGCGTTAATGGATAAACTAACACTGATCCCCAAGGGGGAATTCAAGAATCACGTTAGCCAAGATAATACAATAAATGCATTCAAAAACCCAATAGGCTCTATTCACAGCAGCCATATTTTCACTTCCTTACCAGGTGTTACCAATGATACTAATGAAGGCTCTGTTCCATTTCGTATAGCACCGTGGTGCTCAGATTTTTCAATTTCCACCACCCCCATAACTCTGAGAGTGTACACATGTAACCAAATGGATCCTTACGGGTCCATTTGGTTACATTTGTACACTCTCAGAGTTACACACCCGTAAGGGGCCATTTGGAACCCCCTTAAGGAACCATGAGGGTCCCTGGACCCACATTTTAGTCCTACTGGTGTAGCAGAGTTTCCAGTGAGTCGACATGCATAATATGAGCACCCTGACTCTGTTTGACCAGAATGGAACAGAGCCTTCATTAGTATCATTGGTAACACCTGTGAATGTCTTCACAATATGGCTGCTGTGCATAGAGCCTATTGGCTAAGAGGCAAGAGGCTGTAAACCCAAGCAGACCAAAGTGATTTGAATACAACATTGACATCCCTAGAGCTCTGTGCCCTCGCTAGCAAGGATATAAAATACAGTTACTCACTGTAAGATATATGAACAATATATGATCAATCTCTAACTCTGATCAGTATTCATGTACAGTCATCAAACAGCGCTAAATACATAGTTATGATGGCCATGTCTATGTTTCAGTCACTGCATCACTGGTATGGGCTTTTCGGGTCCTGGCTCCAGTGTTGGAGAAGGAGATGACTCGTTGACAGACGACAACTCTCTGTCACCCGAAGCCTGCTACGAGTGCAAGATCAATGGCTACCCTAAGAAGGGACGTAAACGACGAAGCACCAATTCAACACTTGAGGGAGAACCTCTGGAAGATGCACAGGTAATACCTCTGCTTGTATGTACACAGTAACATCCTCAGTGTTGAATTTGTCTGACCACCTGCCAGGATAAATAGATTAGATCAAGTATGACTTTTCACAAATCATTGTGTCTCTGTGGCAGACCGAGCAGGAGGTGATCAGCCTGGAAAGTGTCGACATCGAGGACACCTTGCAGATCCACCTGAACATCAGCGACCTGAGCAGCCGCGACCGCATCCTGGAGCTTACCCCGGCCCTGTCCACCCTCAACGACCACGTGCGCTACGCCATCGACTTTGGCAACGACGACGGCTACTTCAAGATCAACCAGAGAGAGGGAGTGAGCTACCTGCACATGGCTAAGAAGAAAGGCCTGCCCCCAGGGGCCTACGTCCTGCAGATCAGCAGCATGCCCCTCTACAGGAAAGAGGAGCTGGCTGAGCTAGAGGACAGCCACGATAAAGACTACCTCACAGGACAGCTGGGAGAAGTACTGAAGATGAGGGTGCAGCTCATCCTGCATTAACCACCACAGGACTGAGACGGGCGGATGTCGCCCCACAGCCACTGATCCAAGTTCAGGCTCCAATTCCCCTCGACGCTGCGTCCAAGTCAAGGGGATGGGAGAGAGGAATCTTTGAATCTGGGTCATTGGCTCGGGACAACTTCTACCTGCTCTAGTAGAGAGGAGCTCGCCGCCAAAGAAACAATGGGGGGAATGGGGGGGACCGTATCATTTGATTCCCAAAGATGATTCTACATATCATAGATACAATCTCTCATGGCTTTTTGTTTTGTTTCAAAATGCCAGCTGAACCTGGCAGTAAGAAAGAGTCGACGGTCATATGACAAACATATTGCCCTAAACAACAACTTCAGCTGTGTGTAGAGTGCTCTGTGCTGAGTGGGAGGATTGTGAGAGTAGGTGTTGAATTTGTATGATGATATGTGGAATCAGGCACCACTTTGTAGGGCACATGGACTGCAGAAGGTTTTCCAATGCCGAGGTTTCACCACTCTGCGTAGGTAGAGGAAAAGGGTGAGTCCTAATAGTCTTAAGTGGCTTCCTTTCCTCTCCCCATACACTAAATGACGACTTAAGCAAGATATCCACTGGACATCCATCCATCAGTTATTACTGTTCATTGCAGTGAATATGACGAAAAGGAGCAGGAAATGGATAGGAAAAGAGAGGAACCCACTTTTACTATTAAGACGTAGACATATCTTAAGCTTGAATGACCCCTTCGCATATTTAAACCATGCTTTTCCATCTTTCCTACTGACTAGAATTATTCATATTTACTGGTGCTAGCAACACGACCACATAGACTTCTGAATGCACTGTACTACTCAAGAAAAAACAAGAAAAACACTCAGTAGTCAAAAAAGAAAAAAAATGCAATCCCGTCAGCCGACCTTTAAAGATTTCATTTGTCTTTGCAACCAAAACAAAAGTTTGCTTCATAGCCTGTCTGCTCTCCTTTATACTACATGTAAATTAAGTGTGTTTATACTGTAATAATCAATGCCACTTTTAATCTATGAAGCATTTGTAAACTAGAGGAAGCCCCTTGAATTGGAGGGGTTTGTAATGGTGCTTATAATGACCAACTACTTCCTTTGTAAACTGTGTATACATACAGACACACACACACACACACACACACACACACACACACACACACACACACACACGCACACACGCACACACGCACACATACACATACATACACACGCACACATACACACACACGCACACACGCACACACGCACACACACACACACACACACACACACACACACACACACACACACACACACACACACACACACACACACACCTGCACACACAACACACACATTGTGATGATGCCGAACCTGGGCCTTCATGATTATGCACTGAGGCCGTCATGGCCACACATTCTCTCACAAGTCCAATCAGTGCTGCATCGCCACGGACCAACCTTAAGACACCCGTCTGTGTTCTCTGTTCACATCAGTGAGGGTTTAGTTGTAAATTCACAATAAAAAACATATTTTGGTGTAAATGTATTCACTGCTGTGCTTTCGCTTAACTTTGTCCACACTGTATCAGTTTGGTGGCAAACAGTGGTGTATAGTTTTTACACAATTTTACCCATTAAGACCTGAGGCCGATTCTACAATATGTCTTCTACATCCTAACAGTTTTTTTTAAGAAACCTATGTTGCTACGTCAGTGTTTTTTTCATGTCAAGGACCCCCAAAATGATATGTATTTGGCTGTGGACCCTCATCTCAACATCTTTTGTTCCAGGGACCCCCAGAAGCAAAAACGTGAGTTCAAAATGTTTGCTTTCAAAGAATATATTCAAAGATATGCACATATTTTCGCATTTTTTCAAAAATAGCAGATCTACAAGCTCGTAGCGCAGCACTCGGTGCCGCGCTATGAGCTTGTAGATCTGCTTTTTTTTGAATAGCCAAAGGGTAAAATAATGCTTTTTAGCTCAAATCAAAAAATTACACAGTTGTGTTGCAGGTCTTAATGGGTTAAGATGGAAGTCAAGTGCATCATAATCCATCCCATTGCCTTAGTTGGTAAAACCGACTCTACTATTAAAGGTAGTGTAAGTGACATTTTTTTGGTTAAAACAAAGTATGTTAAAACGTTAAAAGGATCCCTGGCTTAGGTGCCTTAATACATTATAATCGTCCTCTATATCTAAAATTAAAAAATGAAAAACACTGTAAATATTTTATTTCTTTTAGAAATAGTTAATCCATCACTCAATAGGGACAACTCCCGTCTCATGTTGATGTAATTTGTACATGTGTGGTCCAGCCCTATGGAATGTATGGAATGCATGCGCTAATACAAAGTATTTAAAATATTGCTTTGATGCTCATATATTAACCTTAGGAAGTATTAAGTTGGCTCGTATCAGCACATGCATTCCATGCATTCCATAGGGCTGGACCACACATGGACAAATGACATCATGAACTTGCAACGGGAGCAGTCCCTATCGAGTGAAAGATGTACTATTTCTAAAATAATTAAAATATGTAAGGTGTTTTAATTATTATTTTTTGTTATATCGGGCAATTATAATGTATTAAAGGTAGGGTACGTGATTTACTTTGGTCAAAATAAGTGTTAAATAGCTCTATATTCTGATAGTATTCATTGCTATAGAGTGTTTGTTTAGTAAAAAGGACTCTCCCATGTCTCTCCAGCTCTTTATTAAACAGAAAATGCATTTTCATTGCTCTCTCCTGATTGGCTTAAAATGTGTCACCTACCTGAAAATGTCTGTTTACTAAAGAGCTGGAGAGACCCCTGTGACCGAACAAACACTCTGTAGCAATGATTACTATCAGAATATAGTACTTTAACCTTTTTAACAAAAACACATATATATATCACTTACTCTACCTTTGAGGCATATACAGCTTATTAGCCAGGGATCCTTTTAAAGCACTATATTCTGATAGTGATCATTGCTATAGTGTTCAGTAACAGGGGTCTCCCCATCTCTTTAATAAACAAAAACATACTTTTTAGATGGGTTGCCAATCTCAGCCAATCAGGAGAGTACCCACTTATTAGCTTAAATGTTATAGTTTTAAGTTCCAATTGTGTCCATTTTTTGTCTTATCAATTCCACTTGTTTATCCTGTATGAGTCCTCTCCTGATTGGATGAAATTGGTATCCCGACCTGAAAATGTATTTTCTGTTTACTAAAGAGCTGGAGATGTTAAGCCTCCGTTATTGAATAAACACTCTATAGCTATTATTGCTAGCAGAATATAGAACTATGAAATCTCCATACTTCACCTTTACAAACAACAGAGTTAATAATACAGGCTGTGAGATCACACTGGAGTTGACAACAAGATACATACAGATTCACAAGACTGCAAAGATGCAATCCTTGTCCAACAATGCCCCCTGGTGGAGATGCAGGCTTCACAATTCAGACCAGAAAGCAGTTAACCAGACAATAGGCCAGTTTTGATTTAACAAAATGACAGCGATAAAAAAACAGGAATCGTAAATGAAAAATAAGTTTATTTGTACAACAGCTATGTAACATTTGAAACCTCAGTTACGCCCTGTAGAGCCACACAGATTTAACATGCAAGTCAAGTGCATCATAATCCATCCCAATGTCTTGTCTGGTCAAACTGACAATTAAACCAACAGAGTTCATAATACAGGCTGTGAAATTACCGGTAGATCACACCCGACTATAAAGACACACCAACATGCAATCCTTGTCCTACAATGCCCCCTGGTGGAAAAGCAGGCTTCACAATTTGCTTCTGGTATTAATGGACTTCGGACAAGAACGTGCATAAATTCAAGACAGTAGTCTTGAACTAACAAAAGTGGCAATAACAGTTAAAACAGGAATCGTACATGAAAAAAAAAGAAGAAGTTTATTTGTACAACAGCTACGGTATGTAACATTTGAGACCTCAGTTACGTCCAGTAGAGCCAAAACCCCCAGCTCCACGCTCCGTCTCATCCAAAGTCTGCAACAGAAATACAATCATGGGACCATGAGATCAATAGCATGAGAATTACATTTCTGAAAAGTAGGCAACATAACTGCAGAATGGAAATAACCCCATTACAATTTTAACAATGATCAATGACAGATTGGGGACAGACTGCAATACCTCTAGCTCCACAAGTTCTGGGTAGCAGATCTTCTCACATACTAGCTGAGCCACTCGGTCACCTTTTTTCACTGGTAGACAAGAATAGACAGAAGCAACACACACTGTTAATTATAGATCATAAACATGTTGAGATGTATGTCATAAATGTAACCGTGCCGATCTCCTGATAGTACAATATGGAATGAGAAGTATATACCGATACCTTTTGGACAACATTTTACTACATCATGAAATGTTTTGATGTGTAGGGCCACCAGTCAGTATACACTACGTACATTGTGAGAAGCTTATTTCCATGTTCTTTTCCCCTTCTAAATAAGAATATAACTGTGTGGTGGTAACAAAGGCTCAAACATATACAGTATGCTCAGAATTTTCAGTCTAGCCTCAAATAATCACACTCGCTACATGGACATACAAAAGAGGCAGGTGACTTTAACAGCTGTTACTCTCTAGTAGTCACTGATGGTCATTCTAGTATCGAGAACGTGGACACCATTTAAAGTAATAGGGAGACAGAAAAGAACATGGCGGCCGCCGGGCGCGTCCATTGAGTTCAATGGAGAAGTGGCGCCCTGTTATATTCGGTTCCTCAAGCATTATACAGTACAGTAGTAGAGAGGAAAAGCGTTAGTCACTGATGTTCATAATACTAGCATACCGTACAGTAACAGTACATATGAGGAAAAGCTTTAGTCACTGATGTTCTAGCTCACCTTCAAAGGTCTCCTTGCTAAAGTTGAAGAGTACAACGCCAACATTCCCTCTGTAGTCCTCATCTACAACTCCAGCTAGGGGGGGATACACAATTAAAAACAATGAGTACAACATGCTGAAATAAACTAATTAATGTGAATCCTACACATTGCAAGTACAGTACTTAATGTCAACTGTTTCTCAACTCACCTCCAACGTCAATGAAATTCTTTGCAGCCAGCCCAGATCTGGGTGCTGGGAGGGAATGATAGAAAAACAAATAACAATTATGACTTGTTTCAAATATTGCTGTAAGCCATTAAAAGTCAAACTTTGACTTTAATAGCATGCAATTTGAAACATTTGATTTAATTTATAACCACAGATTGTCACTAAAAACATTCAAGGTGAGACACATAATGTGTAATAAAATAATGGTTCACCCAAATAATCCAAACAATTTACTGTGGTTAAAAATTATGATAACATTTTAGAGCCATTGGTGAGGCAAGCACTCACCCACTCTGCCATAGCACCCAGATGGAACTGCTATCTGGATGTCTGTCTTCACAATGGCCTTGTCCATAGGTCCAATGGAGTAATCATATGCACTATATAGATTGATACAAAATATAAAATATTAGGCAAATCATGCGTTTCCCAGAAGTAGCGAACTAACCTAGTTTTTAATGCCAGTTACAACAAAGATGTTTGGCTGTGATTACATCAGGTAAGACCACCTAATATAATCAATACATAGTAAATCTAATTGTTTTGTGACTCTGAGAGTGTACTAATGTGATAGTTGATTAGTCAGTGGGCGGCAGTGATGGAAGTACTCACATTTTGTACGTAAATACAAGTATCAATACTGCAATATAGAAAGTTACAAGTAAAAGTCCGGAATTCAAAATGTACTTGAGTTAAAGTACATTAGTATTGGCATCAAAATGTACTTAAAGTAGCTAAAGTAAAAGTACTCATTATGCAGAATGTCCCATTTCAAGTTTTCAAATGTATAAAAATCTTTTGAAAATAGCAGATCTACAAGCTCACAATGCGTCGCATCGCGACAGATTGTGATCGTAGTGAGTAGTAGTAGTAAAAGTATTGTAAATTGTAAATACTCAAGTACAAATACCTCAAAATTGCAGTTTGATACTTTTACTTAAGAAACGTGAGTACTTTTTCCACCACTGGAAGACAAATAGCAAATGACACATTTGTTTTACACTTATTATGGGTGGACAGAGTCTGTCCGACAGACAATAAACATGCTGAATAGTTACCAACCTGTACAGATCGTAGCCCGCTGCTTTGGGGGAGCCTCTGGTCGGGGTGGTGGCGTGCTCTGACAGTTTGGAGAATCTCAGAACAACAGGTTTGACATTGTCTTCACTCGTCGCTGCAGTCCTGCTCCTCTTCAGTGGAGACACATCGACTTCTAGAGAGGGCATGATGTCGGCAAAGATCTTGTATCAATGCTATGTAAGTGGTATAACTGAATGAATAAACAACAGATAATTCCTAAGAAGAAAGGGCTGATGTCTCTCTCTGTCTGCTGCAGGTCCGATTACTTGAATTTCCCGGCTTAAAAGTTGCGCCAAAGTTATTTACTCCTCCCCTAGGACGCTCGTCATGTTTCAGGGCTACTCCTCCCCGAAACATTAACGTTCATCTTATTACTTTGCATGTACATTTCACTGTGTATTTGGCCCTTTATCCAATTACAATGAGACGAGAATGCTGCCATATAGACAAAAAATGCAACTACTTAATACAAATAAGAATTAATCATAGAGTTAAAAAATAAGGTATTCATTCTGAAAATTATACTTTGTGCGGTATCTATGGCAACACTTCCGCTTCCCGGTTGCCACGGCAGCTCTCGCGATATAGTGGCTTCGTGACAGATAAACAGAACACGTAACATACTCACATTCATCGAAATGTATTTTATTATCGTTCAAGGCCAGTCTAAAACACACAATACGTCTAAATCACATTCACGCCGAGTCAGAGTCTTGAGAAGTCACATCTCACTTGTCATTATTTAACATTTCGCTGCTAATTCTAACTAGTTAGTCATGCTAGTTTGCTATTGCTTGCCTTTGCGCTGGGCGAGCATCTGGACATGGAACATCCTTCGTAAATATCTCTGAGCAGCAGGTACAGACGAAGCCCGTGGCAACCGCATTTGCCTGAAAAACACCAGCGCCATACTGCCTTCTAACGTTATCGGTAGTCGGTACCTAAATCCAACATGCATGGCTAAACGCCATTCTCATTCTACAAGAGCTATAAAAAAATGTTATATGTTGCACCGATATCGGCGACCCAGTGCATTGTGTGACTCCAGAGGGCGCTGTCCGGCTGTTTTGGTAAAACGCTCAGTGTGTTGAGGTGTTGTGTGGGCTCTGGGCTGTAAAACACACAGGCCTAAAATAAAGGAAACACTCACACAATACATATCTACAATGTCTGCAGTGGAAGGGATCCTTTCACATTTTTGACAGGTAAATAGCTGAAGAAGGTAATATGAATTGTGGGCGAATTTCATGTAGGGGCTACATGTGCCTGCATGCACCATGACGGCTCCTAATGTCATGCTGGCACAGTGGTGAAAACAGTACTAAATTCTTTTACCTAACGTAAGTAAAAGTATCAATACAATGTAGAAATACTCTGTTACAAGTAAAATTCTGGTTAAAGTAAAAGTTTGGTCATCTAAATGTACTTAAGTTGACTTTCAACCTTTCTATTTAGGTAACCTGCCACTCAAACCATGTGGTCTTATCCAAAGGAAACCCTACTGTCAAGATTTACATATCACATTTTATAAGAATTGTCTTCAGAATTTCATTTAGAAAAAAAAGACAGACGCATTGGAAATTGGAACAATATACCATTTCAGCCAATATAACATTTCAGCTGATACTTTTGTTCTCTGTCTTCATTGGTTGAAATGATTGATTCCGCCTTAAAATGTAATATCTGTTTACTAGAGAGATGGGGAGACACTGCTGAACAAACACTCTTGTCTATTTTGAATACTGTCATACAGAGCTTAAACTTTTTAATGCAAATGTTTTTGTTTTAACCAAAATATATCACTTACAGCACCTCAAACTTCTACAACAATACACTGTAGTTGACTTCTCCATACAAACTACTTTAGTATTTGGAACCCACTTCTGCATGTAATCTGCAGCGCACACACACACACACACACACACACACACACACACACACACACACACACACACACACACACACACACACACACACACAGCTGTAGGATCTAAGTGGAGTTCATACATACACATGGACTCACTGTAATGTAACTAACATCAGCTAGATCAGTGGTTCTCAACCGGTGGCCCGGGTACCACCAGTGGTCCTTGAGGGGGTTCCAGGTGGCCCCCAGCTAAATGATTGAGAGTTGGTAACCAAATGAATCCTTAAAAGGTATATCTTTAACTCTTGAGAGCGTAAAATGAAACCAAATGGTTTCATGTCACGCTCTCAAGAGTTCAATTATTGATAAACATCTGCATTACTTAATTAAGGACTTGTTATTTTGCTTTCTAAGTTTTTAAGTTTGGCCCAAATGGTGGTCGGTGGCTCAAATGCCAAATAAATAATGGACCTTGATATGAAAAGGGTTGAAAACCACTGAGCTAGATAAACCCTTCTGGCATCTCAAGATAAATTCAACATGGTTTCTCTTTGTTCTTCCTCACTGATAGGCTCTTGGAAATCACCTTCTGAAAGCACCAGCAACTTGAGCCTCGCCTTCCTACTGAGGTACGTAGGCTACAAGACTAATGTCATATTTTACAGACAGATGTGTTAGACTTGGGTACCGTACATACACTGTATTTTATGTAAGCATCTTAATAATGAAAAAAAAAGAGAAGGAACAGACAAACTCTAAATTGTTGTAATTCCTGATATCAGAAAATCACACATTTTATTTAAATAGGAAGAAAGACATTAAGCAAAAACAAATGTGCATTAAAATATATACAGATGATTGATGTGTACCTGTTTGACCCTTGAGCACATATGGCGTGTGTTGTTTAAGTAAAATATCCTTATATATTAAACAGGATAGTATGAAATAGACAAACACGTTTGTAATACAGCGCCATATCATACACCCGAATATCAATTTCAAATGAATCTTCCATCAAACAATCAAGCCACCACTATTGAACCAGAAATAGTCATATTATAGACAATGCCTATGGGTAAATCATTTGCGCAAGCTTCTTTTTCTTCTTTCTTGTGTATTCCAATGTCAACACATGTATACAACACACATAGTGACTGGCTATGGAACTGAGATATTTTGGAGACAGTGGTGTCTACATATGTCCTGAGGGTGGACTATCACATCCTTAAAAATACATGTGATTTATTGGTCATGAGCACCTCAACAGACTATTGAACATAACAGACACATTTCTAAGTTTGGTATTATCAACATATGTCTCTTGGCACAAAAAGCAAGCTACGTCCATAGATACATACGCTTGATTATACTCTGGCATCAAACTGTAACGTTCATAAATTCAACTGTCTGAATTTGGTTGTATATTTATTGATATCCTCCCAGGAAATTCAGAGTGAACCCTGACGGTTTAGAACATTGAACCAGAAGGTATGTTATGCAAACAAAGAATTAGTTACAACTCATGATTCTAACTTGAAAACTGTATGCATTGCTGGACCCTTGAAGTGTAGTTATTAATAATGATAAAGAAGGCAAGGACAGCACTCCAAATGGACTATTATTGCCATACAGGTTTTTTGGACAAGACGCCCTTCCTCAGCGTGTGCAATGACAATTTTACACACCTTTTCTTTTGAATAATTGCCATTGCACATACTGAGGAAGGGTGTCTTGCCCACACTGTCTGTGTGACAATAGTACATTTTTCGAGTGCTGTTATGCAAACAAGTTGTAATTTAGATGTCAGGCAGTGTGTTTATGAACATAAACTTGCGACTGAATATAAGGTACACCTAAAAAAACAAAACAAACATTTATTTTTTTATATACAATATGCCATCTGAAGCCATTACAAATGTATTCCTACTTATGCTAAACTATACAGTCAAAAAGGCACTCAAAATGGTCGCACAGTGTGGTTGTGACAGAGTAAAACCAATGGATCTTTTTTTTTCTATGCTCCTGTGAGACTGCATTATTTTCTTATCAAAGGGAACATTCAATTATATTTAGAAACACACTCAAAAAGACCTAACCACAAATATGATATTGTGCGTTGCATTATGGTACTGGCCTGGGTAGATAACATCATCAATGACCATGGTCCATTGTTGTTATGATATGGGCTGTTATGTGATGTGAGCCGATATATCATATCCAGCAAGCTCAGCTTGAGTGCCATTAGTTTGCTGTTCAGCTTATGAAATGCTCAGGAGTAGAAGGTGAGCACACTCTTGTGATTGCCTCTAATGAGCATCGTGGGTGGAAGGTTTTTGGTCAGTGTGTCCAGCCAAGCCATGTAGAGGTAGTCAGAAACAGATTCCTTGCGAGCGATGGGCATGCTCCTGCAGAGGTTGAGAGAGAGAACAATAGGCAATTAGTAATTTCCCCAGTTCTACCAGCAAACTATATAATACATATTAAGGGCAAAAAGAATGACCATTTTCATAAAGAAACAAGAATGACAAGTCATAATAAAGCCGCATGCGGCAGGCTTTTTTGGCTCCAATCTTGTCAACAACACAACATTACCATTTTGTGTAAACAATTCACAGCAGTGAAATAAGTAGGTCTTTCACTTATGGCTCCAGAAGCATATTTACTGATATCCAGTATTTAGCTTATGTAGATTATCATTCAACTAAAATGTAACACTTTTTTGTCTCACAAGCCAAAGTCCTCTCCTACTGTACATTGTATTACTACTACTCCTTGGAAGTGAAAAACTCAGAATACATAACGCAGTGGTGGAAAGTAACCAAGTACATTTACTTAAGTACTGTACTTAAGTACAATTTTGAGGTATTTGTACTTCACTTGAGTATTTCTAATTTCCAATACTTTAACTCCAACTCCACTACATCTCAGAGGCAAATATTGTACTTTTACTCCACTACAATTATTTGAGAACTTTAGTGACTAGTTACTTTGCAGATATAAATTATAATATTATAAAACCTACATTAACCACTTTAGCCCTATTTTATACATAGGTAATTTGAAAATAGCCGATCTACAAGCTCACAACTCGCCGCGATGCGACGCGTTGTGAGCTTGTAGATCTGCTATTTTCAAACACAAGTACTTTTGGTACTTTACATTTGATTGATTGATTGATTGATGTACTTTATTTAGTAAGACATGAGAACAGTACATGACAGTACATAACAGTACATGGAAGTACAAATTTTGATTCCAATACTTTTGTAGGCCTACTTTTATTCAAGTCAATTTTGAATTTGGGATTTTTACTTGTAACAGAGTACTTCTACATTGCAGTATTGATACTTTTAAGTACAACATTTGAGTACTTTTTCCACCACTGTACATAAGTGACAAAGATACAGTTCATAGTCGCTTCTTTTGTTTTGGGCTTGTTTTCATAGACAGGGTTGCTTATTTCTCTCACAAAACCTGGCAACACTGACCAGGAAGTCCTGTGCATCGTATTGTTTACATCAGATCACAGCATCCAACAGAAATAGTTTAATAATGATGGGAAAAATATAAGTTACACTTACAGAAACAAACATAGATAGGAGCAACACTACTACTACACTACTTGTGTTGCACCGAAAATAATGTTTTACCGCTACGCGCGACACGGCCGTTCGACAAACTTTAAATACTCGCAGCCGACGGAGGGACCTAACTCTATGAGAGGGACAGAGAGAGAGAGAGGGGGGGGGGGGGGGGGGGGGGGCGCGCTGCCCTCTCGCTCCCTGTAGAGAGAGGCAGCCACTCTGGAGAGGAGGAGACAAGTCCCGCGGGTGCTCTGGGATTAATATTAATATTTAAATTATTTATTACGATAAAATTAAAAATTAAAAAATCGCGGCCTTTGCGATTAGCTAATCGCGTGGTTTCAAATCGCGATTTTGGTTTGAAAACGATTAATCGTTCAGCCTTAGACAACACCAACAAAGATTAGTAGTAGTAGACCTGTATGTAGAGCCATATGAAATCCGTGTTAACGGAATCGCGGACGGAATCGCGGAAATGACCAATAAAAATGGAATTGGAATAAAACACGGAATATTGCAGAATTTGGAAAATTAAAAAAAATCGCGGTAAAATATTTTTTTTACCGCAAATTTTTACAAATCCACGGGACACCACCATTTTGCATGGCCACATCCTACTTTATAAACAGTAAAATCCACGTAGAAATAGTCTTAGAAAGACGATAGAAACAATAATACATGGGCGACGCCATTTTGCGCATGCTCAGACCGAATTAGACCGAATTATTTTGGGAACATTTTTGCGTATAACACAACAAGGGCCATGTATGGACTGTTATATCTTGAACATTTATTCATTTCCACTTACCAGACACTTTTTTTATGGTAAAAATGAGCATAAAAAGCAAAATACAGAATTCAGAAATATTAAAATGGAAAAAACAGACTTTGGGAAAAAATAAAACGGAATTGGGAAAAAAATAAAACGGATTTCATATGGCTCTACCTGTATGTATGATGATCAGTTATTATTCCAGACAGTGGTCTATCCAAGACGTTTTAACACGTTTAAGAGCAGGTCTCAACCAGCTCCTCATGCGACTCTCTCTCTCTCTGTGAGTAGCGTAGACTAACAGCGAGGGGCTGTGCTGCTGCTGCTGCCACACAACGCCGTTTAACCGAGTTATACTTCTCCAGTACAACGGTGTCTAACCGAGTTATACTTCTCCACCAACGGTGTCTAACCGAGAGAGTCCATGCAGATCACAGCTGGCTGACAAATATTATATATTATCGGAGCTATTACCTTGTGCGTCCCATGGACGCAACGACGGTGTCATGAATGCATCCTTTCGCAATATGGTGCGTCAGCGACGCAGGACGCAGGCCTACGAGCATCTCTGAGTGGACATTACCGCGTTTGGCTAAAAACAGTTAGTAACATCATACAAGCATACAAGCTAACTATTAGCCAAATTCGGCTAGCGCTCAGACGAATCCACTGAGAGAGGCGTGTCTAGTCCCATAGCTTGGGAGGACGAGGGCGCCCATTGGCTTAAACGACAGCCAATCACGCAAAAAAAGTGTTGCAAACATGTCGGACATGTGTCGGGTTAGAGTCAGACTGAATATAGAGCCGCTATGCTTTCAGCATGCGGCTAAAAACACAATGCTCAGATTAGTTTTCTGAGTTCTTAGTTCGGTGGGCCTGGTTCTACCCATGTCCATTACGTGGTTCTGCTGCACCCTGTACTTACACAATGATTAGATTGGCTGATCTGGAGTTCTCCTGAAGCAATTCGTTCAGTCTCAGCTGGAGGTCAGTCTGTAAAGTAGGAACAGTACGTTGTTTATCTTCATTTTACAATAATTTATTTTGTGTGTGTGTGTGTGTGTGTGTGTGTGTGTGTGTGTGTGTGTGTGTGTGTGTGTGTGTGTGTGTGTGTGTGTGTGTGTGTGTGTGTGTGTGTGTGTGTGTACACACACACTGTATATATGGAAATCCTTGTGAGTGTGTTTACCTTCTCGTCAAAGATGCTCAGCTCTTCATCAGTGATCTTCCATGGGTATGCTTTCCTCAAGGCCTCAGCCTGAGCAGAGTCTTTAGTTCCCTCGTGCAAACGGAAGGGCTCAATCATCTCCTCTAAGACTTTAGAGCTGGTAAAAGAAGATCAATATTTGAACTGACTCTGGGAAATATTAACGTTTCTTTTAATCCTGTCCAGTTCATTATGTTATTTTGAACCACGATCAATATATTAGCTGTGCTGATCTACAACTTGAATATTGAGTCTCAGCCGTGTGGAATGTGGAGAATTCCTCACAGAGCGTGTGACGGAGTACTTCATACTTCAGATTGATCGTGTGACGTGCTAATGTCACGTGACGAGGTTAGGTTAGGCTATTGTTATTGGCCCCTTCTCGTCAATGCCACTCTGAAAGAAAAAAGAAAACCGTACCTGTCAGAGCGTGGTTTGACATGGATGTCATCGATAACGTTGATGTCACCACACTTAATTCTAAACTTCTTCAGCAGGGACTTCATCCTGAAGGAACAAAGAATCACACACATAATGAATAATAAATTATGTTCGTACATCATTTTTTGTTAAATGTGAACAGCTCCTATTACATGGTTTTGGTGGTTTATGGGTTCTGCTTCATGAAGCAGTCCATATACAGATTTATTTTCCAATTCAACCTACTCTGTGTTAATTTATCCATTTCTACACTCACAGTTAAAGATTTGACAGTGTAGTGAATTCATTTGTTCTTGCACTCACTCCTCTTTGTCTTCCTCGCTACGTCCAGGCTGCCCTGCGATGAAGATTCTCAATTTACAGTCCTTCCACTTCTTCCTGGTGGTGAGAATGTAGGGCAGCAGCAGTGTCAGGCCTGAGAACGACAGAGACAAATGGTTTCTTATCAATAACACGTTGATAAGGTTTTAGAGTAAACCTTTCTTCTCTACATTCTCATTTATCAAGTATAGTCCTTTTTTGTATTCTTCAGGACACCGATCACCTTAGAAGAACTGTCAGGCAAGGAGGAGACAGATTTGGATTCCTTGTGTTAATTTAACTCAGAGTGTACACATTTTTGTTTATACTGCAGGGATTGCCCACTGTACATTTTTATACTCTCAGAGTTAAATGAACACTCCAGGCTTCATATCTTAAAATGTACATAGTTTAATGCCTTTAGGCATCAACCACACAGCAATATTATCAATGCATTTCAAACACAATAGAGTCATAATGATTTATTTACATTGTGGTCCCCATTGTACAGTCAGCATGGGCATTACTGACCATACAGTCACTTATTCAAGAGACAGTCCCCGCTTTGCCATTGGAGATATTGCGCTCACGAGCTTCAGGCAGTTCGACTTGTGGACCAGTAGATGTCCTGCCCAATACCGAGGTCTACATTTCTCAATGGAAGTATAGGGAGACCACCTCCCACCACTGCAGATGTATTAGTTATATTGTATGAACATACTGTACCAAACAGTTTGGTTAAAATAACGTTCATTCATTAAAACAAATACCAGATTGCAGCTTTAAGTATACCGTAGAAAGGACAAAAAACATAATACATAAAAAAACACTGATCTTCTCTGGCTGAGCAAGCTGTCAGCACAGCCACCCCCTTGACTGCTCTTTTTTAAATCATTAGCAGTGCCTGTTGCTTTAATATTGGATGGCAACGGTGTGTTAAATGACAGAGGTGTGCCTAAAATGGGACCAGAGCCTACCTCCATCGTCAAACAGCCACCACACATCAATGGTGCCTTTGGGCTGCTTCTTCTTAAACTGAGTACTCTGCTCCGTCAACTTCTCGTTCAACTTAGCCGCCTGTGGTGTTGGAGGACTGCACACTGACACTGTTGGAGACAGGGTGGTTGGAGGGAGTTTAATGCAGTGGCAGGGGGAAAAGAAGAGGATAGAGTACAACAGAACAACAAGCATACACAAGCATTTAGAACTGAAGCACGATTTATACTTTATTGTGCGATAGCATATAAATTCAGCCATTGCTTAATGTTCCAATGATTATATTTTATACTGTATACTAATACCATTACAGTCTGGCCTAGATGCAGCTCTTTGGTGTGTGTGTGTGTGTGTGTGTGTGTGTGTGTGTGTGTGTGTGTGTGGGGCGTACTCCCACTGTTGGGTACTGCTCATAGGGCACTATTATTGGATTGCATCCTCATCTTTGTACGGGCCACTAGGTTTGATTTACAACACAAATTGTGACTCAAGATAAATGTTCCTTTGTTAAATGGAATTTGTATAATAGCTAAAGAAAATTCTCTCTCTTGCTCTGCATAGAATGTGTCTATGTGTATACACTGTACATGCGTATTACATACTGTGTTGGGCTAGGCTATGTCAGATTGTTTCTCTTCCTCTGCATAGTAAAGGCCTTTACAGACAGGGTGCGATTTTTCGCACGGAAAAAACGGTCAATATATTTTTTTTAATGAACACATGGTTCTCTATGAGCTCATGCACACCGGCTCCGAATTTGCCGTGCGGCAAGTGGCTGCGGCGATGTGTTTTTTTTTCCAATCGAACCCAGTTCGATTCGTGCGTCTTTTCGCATGCGGTAAAAACTGATTCACTAATCGCACCCTGTCTGCAAAGGCCTTTAATCCTAGAAGGTATATTCATTTACTATATTTACCAGATTAAAGCTTCTGTTAATTGGTAAAGCAATTAACATTTGAAAATAGGTGTATGGTTGCTGATACCTCTGTTAGTGAGCACTTGTGTAGATTGGTTCCTGGACTTCCGGAACATTCCTTTTTTTTTACGCCCACTTAACTCATTCTCCAAAGCCTCACTCTCCTGTGCAGCTTTCAGCATCTCATCTAGGGGGTGACAAAAAGTAGTTTGGAATAGTTTATTAATTAAATGACTTGTCTCGCTCTCTTCGGAATCCATGGTACTCTTTCTATCATTCAATAAAATCAAATGCAGTTAATGCTGTGTATAAACCTACATGCTACCTATATTAAGCTGGGTAAAGTTAGTCAGAATGCTTATGGTGTTTTCTACCAAAGTTTACCTCAGTTCAAAAGCTGCAATTCAGTAGTTATTTTTGCATGAGCTTATCTCACATATGTTTGACCATTATCTGATTGTTTATTTATAATCTAAGTACCAAATAACCCTGCCTTATCAATGTTATCTTAGTCAATTGACTTGTGTTTTGCGAACAAGAAAGCATATGTGAAGCTTAGGGTTGATTAGATGATTAGATTAGATGACTTCTGTTTTTCTTAGATAAGATGTTAGAGATCATGAGCATCATTTAACAGTTTTGATACAGTACAGAACAGTTTACATACAGTACAGCAAGTACAATTACGCAAGCAATACTAAAATAATAACACAAAAAAGCCTTGATGGCTTGTTTCGTGGTCTTCTGTATTCATTTCATAATCAATATAGCTACATATTTATTAACAAATATGCACTGGTGCTATCAGAACGTATTTATACAAGACTATGTACAGTACATAGAATATTTTGCAGTATGCATAGGGGAAGAAGTCAGACTGTTAGTTCCAGTTCCTGCCTACCTTCTTCCGCTACAATGTGAGACATATCAAGTCCCTCGCTCATCCGCAGCACGACGGTTCCAAACTCATAGTCGAAGGCATCACTGGCAGAGAGGGAAGAGGCAATCACAGTGTACTGTAAGTTCTGTAGTAAATTACCAGTCTGTCATTAAAGTGCAAGCCGGTCTCTATGTGTGTGAGTGACTTACTGTAGCACTCCCACATAGGACTGTACTGCCTTGGTGTCAGCTGTCCTCCAATCTCTCTTGAAGCCTTTCATTAAGATGTTAGGCTTCAGACGACCCAGGCCAGCGCCCTATAAGGAAAGAGAGAATGTTTGCAGCGTAAAGATCCAAAAATTCAACTAGACTTATTTAAACAAAGCAACACAGGCCCCGTATAAATGATAACACAAGGGTCGTAAAGCTTGGTGCATTAATTAACAGAAAAGGAAAACTTCAGGATGCCCAAGACAAGAATGAGCCTACAAATCTGTTTTACTGCCTGAAGTTCCTTCCAGATCACTCAGCAGATGTCTGTCTCTGTCTGTTTCCAAGGCCCCAATGCAGTGTTAATCAATTATAGCGTTTAATCTACCGCCGTGTTTGAAGTTAGCAATCCTGACAATGAACCAAGGGCTTATCTAAAGAGTGTGATTGCCAGGGCCATAAGACTGTTCCCCACCTCTTCCCTAATTAACTCTCTTCTCATCTTCCTCTTATTGGCCTGGCCAGACTGCTCACACTGGTCTAGGCCAGAATTATCACGCTGCAATAGATATTCTGTGTGTTGGCAGGAAGTTTTTAATACTGGGTCAATAAAAAGGTGTTCTGTAGTCTTTAAGTCAAACATCTCTCTTGCATCAAAGCTGCGGCAGAATGTAATGTAATGTAAAGTCAATTCTGAATACTTAATAAGCCATTTAAGTTGTAAGTTGCAGTAAAATTGCAGTGTTTTTACACTCAGAATTAAATGAACAATCATGATTCTTCTGTGTATCAACTATCAAGTATAAGAGAGTCACATTCTTTGGTTTTGGCTCCTTGACATTGCAACCAGAAACACATTAAACCAATAAATCAACAACAATTGTATAATATTACATTATACTGTGTACTATTATATAAACGTGATGATATCAAATTATTCTACTAACCTGCAGAAGAGTGTCTGCTCCCTCTCTAAACTTGTCACAGGCCACGGCAGCATAGAATGCTTTGCGTTTTTTCTTGTTCAGCCATAATTGATTCTTCTCCATGCCTTCATTCATCTCTTGAAGGACTTCTGACCTCGGGCCCTGTAGAGGTCACAGTGTGTGTCACAGTGTGTGTAGAGGTCACAGTGTGTGCGTGTGTGTGTGTGTGTGTGTGTGTGTGTGTGTGTGTGTGTGTGTGTGTGTGTGTGTGTGTGTGAGAATTAGAAAAACAACACCCATCAGAAACATCACCTTTCACATTGGCCTTAACCCTCTGTCTACTGCCTTATTTCTACTATTGGTTGCGTACCGTGTCATGCACCAAAAATAGCAGATCTTCAAGCTCACAACGCAAGCATAATTTAGATATAGATTCTACAAATGTCTTCTAAATCAGTAGTTCTCTAAGATTTTTCAAAAATGTTCAAAAATAGCAGATGCACAAGCTTGTAGCACGGCACCAAGTGACGCGCTGTGAGCTTGTATATCTGCTGTTTTTGAATAGCCAAGGCAAAAATCTAAAATGACACGGATGCTTTCCCGGTTCTAATGGGTTTAGACATCCAGACATTAAGGTATTTATTTCTCTTGATATTAGCTTGTACTGTATTATTGTGTTTGAGTCACAGACTTGTGATTTGCGGTTATAGGGTTCGGCTACTGGCACCTCCAGTAATATGCTGGAGGTGTAACATTTGCAACTCCAAAAAATCACATGAATGGTCTTACCACAAACACTTCAGCAGTGATACATAGTCCGAAGTCCTTTGAGATGGACTGAGCCAGGTCTAGGAGAGTTGGCCTGGTCCTGGGAGCACCTGTTAGCACCAGGATCTGAGGCCTTCAAAATGAAATAGCAGTTTTTATACCAGCTCACGCAGGACTTCAAATATATTTTGTGTGCTGAACTTTGTGCCCATAATGAGGCAATAGGCTCTATGCACAGCAGCCATTTTGGAGCGAAATTGGGCCTCTTCTTACTTCTTTCACAGGTGTTACCAATGATACTAATGAAGGCTCTGTTCCATTCTCATTCTGGTCAAACAGGGTCAGGGTGTCGATATTGTGCATGTTGGTTCACTGGAAACCTTCTGCTACACCAGTGGGTCTCAAAGTGTGGTCCAGGGACCCTCATGGTTCTTTGAGGGGAAAGGTGTACAAATGGAACCAAATGGACGGGTCCATTTGGTTCCATTTGTACACTCTCAGAGTTACGGGGGTCCTTAAAATCAAAAGGTTTGAGAACCACTGTGCTACATGAAATGGAACAGAGCCTTCATTAGTATCATTGGTAAAACCTGTGAAGGAAGTAAGGAAGAGGCCCAATTTCTTTCCAATATGGCTGCCGTGCATAGAGCCTATTCAGCTTCATACCTGAAGTTCTTAACGTGGTCGTCTATTCCCGAAAGAGACAGAGTGTTGCTCACTGCGCTCACAAATGTCACCGCTTGCGTGGATGAGCCCCAGTTCACATCTGGAGGTAGCAAGCGAAACGGGTGAATGCAAACGCAGAAATACACAGACCTGTGTGTGTATTGTCTTTAGACTTGTACGCTCAACTCACCTGGTTTCTTGACAGTGACGTAGAGATAAAGAAGGATTTCGATGCCGTACGTGAGGAGAGCGGCCCACCAGTTGATGACAAACATAACTCCACAGCAGAGCACCGCCCCCACTAGAGACAACCACATGTTGTAGTACTTGTAGCTCGGCCTCCATCCTAGTAAATACACCACAGAAGAGAGAGAAGGTAGTCATAAACCGTGGACTGCTGAAAAGGGTATTTTAAAAGAGACTGTGGCTTTTTAGCCCTACCTGGAGACTTGGCATAGGATGCGTGGAAGCAGGAGAAATTGATGAGGGCATACGATGCCAGGAAGAAATTGGAGATGATGGGAGCGATGACGTTCAGATCAGCTGCAATACGCACAGACGGGACAGACAGGTCAGAAAGGACAGCACTGAGCCGACACCCTATAAATGACAAGTGAGGTCTCAGACAGCCAATCGGAAAGTAATTATACTAACCAATGATGATGAAGGCTACAGAAATGATGAAAGTGAGGACATAGCCGCGGATTGGCTCGTTGTTCTTGCCATGACCCTTGGCAAAGAAGCGGAGGGCCGTGTAGATGTTGTCTTTGCACAGCGCCTGAAGGAGGAAGGGACAAAGGAGCATGAGTTTGGGTCGCGGACCAATTTTTATGGGTCGCAAGTAAATATCTCCTTTTTCTGTTTCATATAAATTCTTTTTTCAAAGGATAAAAAAATCATTTTCATCACAAAAAAAGATCACAACTTTTCATCTATTCAAAACAATTCCAACTTTTTAAAAAAAAGGATTTGATGAAAAAATCTAATAATTTCCATAAATAGATTGAGAAGCTTCAGAAGTAGTGAAAATAGCTGATCTACAAGCTCACAACACGGCACCAAGTGACGCGTTGTGAGCTTGTAGATCTGCTATTTTCACTAGTTTGGGTCCCGGGCAAACGTCTAAGTTCTCTTTTGGGTCTTGAGCTAAAAAGTTTGGGAACCACTGAGTTAGAGGAACATCATTCATGTATTTTGCTCTTTGACTGTACCCTGTGGCAGCAGGGCAGCACTGGTACATTTGGTGAGTCAGACTGACCTGGAAGACTTTGGGAGCACTGACGAGAGAGGCAAGGGCTGACGAGAGGGTGGCAGAGAAGGTTCCAGCGATGATGAGGGGGCCGAACCCTGACACCATGGTCATCACCTGGGGAGAAAAAAACTGTGGATGAACCTGGAGCACTTTTTCTGCAGCTGCCCTTCATCAGAACTAACAAAATATGGGACGGAAAATGTTAGTATTTTTCAGGCTTTTAGGTGCGGTACCTGGAAGTTGTTCATCGAGCCAAACTTGCAGTCTGCACCCTCCAGACAAGAGGAGAAGTCGTACCCCAGATCACAAGCAGCTGTCAAAGTGCCATTACAAAATGTTCCAGCAATGACGGTGTCATTTGTGTTCCCTGTGGCTTCTCGGACAACGCTGGCAGCTGACCAGTCAGAGAGGAGGGCAGACACATTACATGGGACTCATTTATCAACTTAAAATCAATATATGACATGCTGTTCTTCCTGAAGCAGATTTATACCTATACTCTCTCTTCAGAGCCATTACATGTTGTAAGAACAACAATGGGTAGCTTCATAGTCAAGTAGCCTAAGTGCAGTCTTCTAGTGAGTTACAGTAAGTTATATTCAACAAATGAGAATGGCAAATGGTATCTACCCAGCTGACCAGAGCTGAATTTCTCTTCAATATTTTACTTACAAACGCAGAGGGCCACAGCCAGGTAGGTGACGCCTGTGATGAGGATGGCTAGTAATGTGCCTTTAGGAATGGCTGCTGAGGCATCCTGTAAAATAATTACACACATCTGGGTTAGCGCTGGCTTTATACCTATACCATCATATCCATACAGTGGCTTATGAAGAACTGTATGTTGTGTTGATAAACTAAAGAGAAGAATGTCAACACGTGCAGACAAACCTTGAAATTATCCAAAATAGCAACTTAAAATAAATAAATGATGTAGTGTACTCATGGGGATACAAGTGAGCAAGCAAAGAAATTATATATAAATAAATAAATAAAATGTTTTGCAATATTGCCAATTTCTCAAGTGTGCACATTTTCTTTTGTGCTCTGAATGAATGTGTTAGATATCTATGATAAGGGAATCAGTTGTTCTTAACCAGTAGGCCCTAAACATTGAAAAAGATACCTTCAGATCACCAGAGATGTTTGCTCCGGCCAGAATCCCGGTAGCAGCAGGGAAGAAGATGGCAAAAACAGAGAAAAAGGACTCTCCGTCTTCAAAGTTTGGAGGGAGGTTTTCCATGAATATATTTGCTGTGTGAAACAGAAACCAGCAGAGAGAATGTCAATGGGGACAGACAGTGAGAGAATGAAAAAGAGTCTAGGATTTAAATGAATGACTCAAGTCAGTGCGTCAAATGTTAATCTAAGACTCTCTTATATGAAGATACTGTAAGTTATTAGCCTTGTGTTTGTAGGCTATAGTGTGTCCTTACCATCATAACCGAAGAAGCCTTTAGATTTCTTGCTCTCTGTTGCAGGGATGAACGTTCCTACAAAGACGTTGACAATGGCCACCAGCAGGACAATGAGCAGTACAATCTGAGCCTGTTGTGGGGGGGGGGGTGATGAGAATATTGTTCAGATGAAGTTATGGACAGATTATTCACCACCAGTGATTAGTGTGCATCCATC
The DNA here is from genome assembly GCF_963454915.1 of Gymnoscopelus microlampas. NCBI lineage: Eukaryota > Metazoa > Chordata > Actinopteri > Myctophiformes > Myctophidae > Gymnoscopelus > Gymnoscopelus microlampas. Next base: position 15,079,659 of record NC_139962.1, read on the forward strand.
TCACCTTGGCCTCCCACTCCATCCCAGCAACTGATATGCCCAGCAGCAGCACCACCGTGATGCACCCAACAATCCTGATGTCATTCAACGGATCCAGCATGAGGGCATCGTTCTCCTGAGAACAGCACGGTCAGACATATTGGAAAATCAGTCGAGTGCATGGTTGTGCTGCGACAAAATATAAATTAGCCCAGGGGTCTTCAACACTTTTGGCAAAGAGGTATAAGTGTAGATGAAAAAAAATCTCTCTCTCAGCTAGGGGGTCCTTGGCCTGAAAACGTTGAAGACCCCTGAATTAGCCCATATCCTGAAGGTGTCATTGCTGGTTAGCAGATCAATTCAAAGCTCACATACTATGAGGAGATCCACCACGGTCTCTGCGAATCCCACCACGTACATGGCCACAGCAACAGCATTTGCAAACGCGAAGATTAGACCAATGGAGCCACCAAACTCTGGGCCCAAACTGCGAGATATCAGGTAGTAAGCTCCTCCTGAAGACACACACACGCGCGCACGCACACGCACACACACATTGAGTTAATTTCAGGAAGAGCAAATAGTGCTATAAAACACTAACAGAGAAGGCTTTAGGTAGTGTCTGGTTGTAGGTTGGACGTTTAATCTACTATACACTACTTGTGCTACATCTATCTGGCTATTGTGTTTTCTTTGTAAAGATTTTCAAAAGCTGTTGATGTCAATTTGTTGAAATTGCTGAACCCCCCAGGGCACCCTGGTGCTGACCACAGGTCCACAAAGTTCTGGATTCTGTATCAGTGCAGGATCTGTAGTATGTTGTGTTTCACCCCTCCTCACTACCCCTCACTTAAACCACATTAACCCTGCAGGCTCCCTGTTTTGGGCATGTCATCATAAAAATGTCATTGAGCTTGAAATACTGAAAAATATCATCATAGTTATTAAGGGTCTGTGAAGACACCCTTATTGTGATACTGTTTGATGGGTTCGCCTTGGCTCACCTCCTCTGACCACTCCATTGGTGCAGATGGCAGACATGGATAGGCCGGTGAGAGTGGTCACCACACAGCTGAGAGCAATGACCACAATTCCCAGACCTGTAAAGAAATGTGAAAAGAAATCAGCAAATATTTTTTGAAAGGAAAGAAAGAAAGACAGAAAGAAAGAAAACATTCTTGCACTGCACTGAAGTGTCAAATGGTCAGTCATTTACTGCAATAAAAACTCTTGCGAAATGCTGCCCTCCTCCAAATAGTCACCTTGAACACCTTGGAAATGTCAGTGGAGCTGAGATTGTATCCCAAATGGCCCATTCCCAAGACAAATTGTTCTAGAAGGCTGGAGACAATAACATGCAGCAGTTTGCTCTACCAGGACTCGCTACCTGTGGCTTCTCTGTGCATCTCAAAATTGTTTAGTAACTCGCTGCGAACAAAGCTTTTGCTGATCAACAGGTGTTTGAGCAATAAATGCATTCATGCAGGCATGCAAGCAATCTCTCTCTCACCCCCCCCCCCCCCCTCTCTCTCTCTCTCTCTCTCTCTCTTTGTCACCGCACGCACGCACGCATGCTATACATAATTTAGAGCACTGACTCAGAGTATATTTTCGGTACATTGAGGTCATTTTGAGTTTTTAGAACATCCTGTAGTTTCACTTCAGACTGAAGGAGGCTAGCCTTCAGTTGAGACTGACCCAGTACAGTCGCTCCCTGCTGTGTAGTGGTAGAATATACAGTAACCCCCTGCTTCTAGTCCCCCAGCTTTGCTTTATCCCCACAACCCAAACATATGGGGTCTGTCTATTCTTGAATGCATGAAAGGATTCTTGCCCCTGACAACACTATTGGCATGAAATGAACGTGGCCCAGTTGAACTTGGTGGGGAACCACGAGGGAGTGGAGTTGTTCGACTTTTTCCAGATAGAGCGAGTGTGCTCAGGGCGAGTGTACTTGCTTAGTCCTGCCATTATATATACAGTAGCCATCTTTCAGCCTGGTCAACATGTGTTATGCTAGATAACATAAATATGCAGGGATGGAAAGTAAGTCATTACAAGTACTATTGTTGTTTTACTTGAGTAGCTTTTCCATGTGCATACACTTTTTAGTATACTAAAATCAGTAACTAAACGTTATCTCAAGTAGATTTTTGAATACATATTCAGTACTTCATCCAAAAACAAAGAGGAAATGTGCTGGTTTGGGATAATTGCATCCAACATTTCTATTGAAAGGCCTGAATGTTGCCTGATGTCATAGTATTCTGTAATATGTTTGTTGTGGTCTTGCCTACTGATATTAATATTAAACGCCTCTTCGAGATGCACAAGTCATGCACAATGCGTTGCAAGGGGTTCTGTTTTCTTATGTATCACAACAAAGAGGTTGTGAGAGATACTGTATCAGTGAGAGCGGCAGCCCTACAGATATGGTTGTGAATATTATATATAAAATTAAATTAAACCCCTTTCCGTTGCATCGTGTACCATTAGTGACTTAGCCACAGGCCTTCAGTGGTCTTTGGACCACAGGTTGGGGGGCCCTGAATTATTGTACTATTTTGTAAAGGCAATAATTTCAGAGTAACCTACATTAATGCGGTTATGTCACAGTCAGGAGGATATTGCACTGGAGTTTGCTTTGAACTTCTTCTCTCGTAAGTCAATCTTTGAGAACGTTTTTGAAGAAAAGATGCTCACCACTTTAGAGAACATCACTGAAATGGAGACGGGTGGATTGGTTGGTAGAATATATTCATGTTGAAATGGTTACTCTGGATGCCACATTAACCCTTTCTCTTTGACCATGTAACTGTCAGAGTAGTCTTCAAAAATGTTTTACTTTTGTAGTTGTACTTGAGTAGCTTTCAATACAAGTAATCTCACTTCTACCTGAGTAATATTTAAGTCAAGTACCAGTACTCTACTTGAATAGGATATCATATTCATACCATCAGCAAGCGTCTTTATGTTACTCAGTCTAGCTAACGAGTAAGGATGTCCTTCAACCTAACAAAACATGTATATACCTATCTTACTGTAACAAACACACAGGACTATGTACGTGTCTCACTCACCCCAGCCTGCCTGTCCAAACACCCAGGACAGACGGATGAACAGCATTACTCCCCAGATGTTCAGCATGCATCTCACCTGTGGAAGGCAATAACAGAAACATGGATACATGGCTCAAATAATGTCTACAGTGAAGTTCAAACGTTAAATAGAGGGTCAGAGGGATAGCTAGAGACACTCAAAACATTTTGGCTTCAGTAGTAATGAATCATCTGCAGGACTTCTGTTTCCAGTGAGAGAACGAAGTACTCATGAGTTTGTGTTTGTTAAAAAACACTTAAACCCTATAATTAGTTGACCAGGGTACCCCAGGGCTCTGCCATAGGCCTTCTTTTCCCTCTACACCAAATCTCTTTGATGAAAATCGTCAATCTACAAGCTTGCAGCTCTGCTATTTTCACCAAATGTTCGCCCCAGAATAGGATCGCTAGGATGTGGTTAAAATTGTTGTCTCTTGTCTCTTGGGTGAGCCACAGTTACCCATCTCCTATAAAGCAGGAGAAGACATTGTGGTCTGGCCTAAAACTCACCAGGACACCCTTTATCCAGCCAAACTTCACCATCCCCCCTTTGTTTTCCTCGCTTGGAGCGGCAGACTCCACATCATCAGAGGGGGTTCCATCACTCCCCTCTCCGTAATCCTCCACGGTGTCTGGTACGGAGATCGGTCCATTCTGCAGAAGAAGAGAGGCATGTACCAATTAAACAACATGCAGCTACAGCACTGAAGAGGAAGAAAACATCCCAAATATTGTTTATTTTTTATTTTTATATTCAGCATATTGTGTAGTTGTGCTTCATTTGGAGGAGATTATGAGAAGACTTAGGATTCTTTTATACAGGTTGTTTTCTGGCATGAATGTCTTCTGTCACTGACAAGCGGAGACTACAGATTGGGAGTGCATAGGGAGCGACCACTCTGGCCCATGGTGGGGTTGGGCCTGGGCTTCAAATGTCCAAATGAAGTCCTATAGTCCTAAAAGGATCTTAGTTGTGCAAAATCAGTGGCAGACTTACACCCCTGAATATATGGTTTGATTTTGATGAAGATTGCTGAAATATTTTATGTGACATTACCATGCTGAGCTTTTGTCATTGAAGACTGTACTTTCTATGTGGGACAAAGGACAAATGGATAGAGCAAACCCAATTTAAACATTTGTGAAGATGGCTATGGACTGTTAAATCACTCTCCAGCCTGACTCCTGTGCTCTTGTCTCTGATTTAGTTAGTGTGACCTCTCATATCTCCTTTCTACTGGCTAAAAGATAGAGTGATCATAGCGATAGTAAGTCTAGTGAATGTCAGGACTTCATTCACTACATCAGTGATTAGGCATAGTCTACATAGTGATTTTCAAACTTTTTCTGATGTCTTTATTAAAATATGTTTCCTTGTTGCCAAAACTAAAATATGCAGGCTAATCTAACCTCTGCAAGTTTAGTGTTTAGGTCACTGAAATAGAAGCCAACATTATGCATCTCATTAATTTTATATTGCAAGCACTTCAACAATTAAGCCCTATAAAAACTAATGAAAAAATGTATCTAAAATAGCCAAACTACAAGCTACAAGGCATTAAAACGTTTTTGATATAATGCCCAAAATAGTGATAGAAGGTACTAGGGATCTTTTTTAATTTCATGACACACCATTGGTTCCAAATCCAAACAAAGGAATAGTTTTTGATAAAGTGCTAATAGGTATGGTGTGATGTAGCTTTGTGCACTACTGTATTGCTCGAAAAACAGTCTTTGCTAGTTTATTATGTACACGCTTTGTGTGTCAAGATGAATTGGTGAACAATAGTATTCAAGAACAGCCTTGTTGAGGCATACAGTGCATGGAGTACATCTGGAATCTTGTTTATTGGTAAAGTCTGGCCTACTTCAGTCCATAAAGCACCAATGACCTACAACCTCCTGTCTTGCAACACAGAGCTGTATAAAGGGGTAATATAGTGCAATAAAACAGCTACCAGTAAGTGTGTCAATTGCGGTTTATCCTTAGTTATTGCTTTCTTATTTTTTCAGGTTTATGGGTATAATATATGTCGGTTGATTATTGTTTAACTGTAGTCAATGGAATTAAAGGGACAGAACATTTTAATGAGATATGTCTAATTACACAACACTTCTCCTCTCTTTTTCTACAGGTAACGTCTACGTTGAATGAGTCCACTCAATGCCAGGCACAACTATTCCAAGTATGAGATAAGAAGAGACAAAAAGGTAAGAAGCACTTTCTGTAAATGGTAGCCAAGGGACATGCCTGTGTGAGTACAGAAATTGGGACATTCTAGAGCCTGTTTGTCAAGGAGAATCAGACAGAGATATCGGGGGCATAGTCATTAATCATGAGAAAAATGAGTAAAATCCTAACTCAGAGTGTAAATATGGACCCTTGCATGGACATTTTGACACAGTCTGTGTTAAATGAACACTCCGGATTTTGCAGTGTGCTGAGTCGGTAGAAATGTATCACACTTAGATAGGTCCATCTCCAGCGTACGCACACACACACACACACACACACACACACACACACACACACACAGAACCTCACCTTCTGAAAGACATCGTGGAGCTCCTGCAGAGACGGCCGGACGGCCCGGTGTCCGCTCACGCTGCCTTTGTTGCGGTAGAAGTCAATGTTGGGCACTCGGTCCAGAGTGTCGTGACCAAACGCACTGACCACAGAGGGCCGGACTGTCCGGTGCTCCCCATTAGAGATGCCATTACTGTTGCCAGAGAAAGTGGTCTCCTCGTAGTGCGGAGGGTCATCCCCAGTCCTGTCGTATGCCAGGTTGGCATTCCCTCCTCCCTTCTCCATCAGGAATGCTGGAGGAGGTTCTCAGATCCTATCGGTAGAGATAAAAACAGCTCTGGGGTCTTTAGTCCTAAACCATCCAAGGATTTTACAAAAGCCTTGAGGAGTGTGTAGGCAGGTACGATTGACCTAATATACTGATCTACTCGTCAGACTTATATTAAGTGGAAGCTCTGTCATTGAATTTGCTACCAGTATGCAAAACGCATTTTGTGTTTTGAGTTTGGCCCCGATGCCCTGCCTTTATACACTAGGTCCCCGGACCACGCACTGGCATGCAGCTATTGGCCAACTCGATGGATCAACCCTCAGGAAGCTGGACAAGGGGTGTCAGAATATGTCCTTGCTTCATCCCAGGGGACACAAAGGCAAGCGCTTAACGATTAACCAAGTCATAAACGCCAGAGAAGAGATAAAAATGCTCATTGCTTGAGCACAGGAGAATTGATTACTAATATTATTGTCTGAATTGCAGGGCAAGAGCACATGTTGTTCTGCGGTGGTGGTTTATGGGGCTATGGTTAGTCTTCTCTCAGGGCTACGGGTCCCACTTTCGATGAATCATCCGTGGAACTGATACATGGAAGTTTACACTTGAGGAAAAAACTCTGTAGGAAAGATTTGAGGAAAAGTTTCAAGGTTACTTCAGGTGTAATATGTCATGATGACTGAGGCCACAGAAATGTTAATGTGGACTCATACTTGTAGTGGGCAGTAAAAACATCTGATTTCCTAGTAGATGTGGCATTTATAGAACACCATGACAACATTCCAAAAACAAAAGGTACAGGGTGCTCACGGTTATGAGATAGTAAATTCCAGGAAAATGCAAGGTGCTCACAAAGTCAAATAGACTTTATATAAATGAGAAGCCCTTGGGCTTACTTCAGGCACACTACGGCCAAAATGTGGTTACAAGGCCTTTATTGGTTTAGGACATAATGTTACATTAAAAAGCCATATAAGGAGAACACCGACCAGTTTCAACCATTATTGAAACCATACATGACATGTTAAATTGTCCCCAACATAAAAAGAAAAAGGGGAAAAAAAGAATATACTTAAAACGTTATCTCTCATCTCTCCTTTTGGAAGCATTGAGATGGAAAGGTTGACTGGTTCAGCACATGTATATATATTAAGGGATCAAATGAGGGTTAATATGAGACCATGGTTTACAGGAACATGCTGGAGGCACTTCTCTCTGCAGCCACATGACTTCTGAAGTGCCTTTAAAAGACTTCTTAACAGGTAAACTTCCTTATTACTGATACACCACAGTGATTTATGCGCCCTGACTGAATGGCAGGCTAATGACCCCATAATCTGACCTTGGTTGTATTGTGGATGGAGAAATATACTCCTGCACGTGTCTTGTACTGCAGATAAAAAGAGTGGCAGTCAATGGTGCGATGTTTATTAGGTGGTATGGTATGCAATTGATCCAGAGTGGTTCAAAGTTACTGCGATATAATCATTGCATGCAATGAAAATGCATTAGTAATTCATTACTACAGATAGCCATGATTTATTTTCTATTCTTGTACAGATTAAGATAAGTATCAGATCATTAAGAAATACACCTTCATCAACAATGCAATATGATACAAAGAAAATAATAATACAACATGAACAGTCCAAATGATCCACATTTTTAAACTACATGACCCATTTAAACTCCATTATTGGTAAATCATTAATCATAAGTGTTTTATAAGTAATTGTTTTATAATATCATCATTAATAACATTTCTTAATCATTAATCATTGACCAACCCCTCATAACCAACTTAGAAAGGATGATATGGTATAATTAATGTAATTATATAATTAATTAATGTCAAACTTAACAAATTAAAAAGGGTTTTCCAAAACCTAAGGGTCCAATTGGCATTGGCCCAATTATCTTTAGCTGGTAGCCTAAACATTGCGGAATAGACAGGCTGCACATCAAGCTCACAAGCATTGAAAATATAAGTAACACCTAGCTGTGCCTAAGAATTGACCAAGTATTCTGCAGTTTAAAGTCATATTTAATGATGTATGAGACAGGAGGGTTTGGCATTATAGGGAAATACAGAATATTCACATACAAAAGGATTCTCTGGTCTGAGACTATAAGAATATGCTCTACAATATACCCTCTTGCTTCTATAACTCTACATTCGGGCTGTTATTAGGAATCTACCATACTAATACAAACTGTATTTTATGGACTTTTTGGACAACTCCCCTGATAAAAGGACCATTGTATCTATCTGTCTTATCGTGACTTAATCAAGGACATGCCTTGGTCCGAAGACCAAGAGGTAATAATCAGTAATAGTTTAAGGTCATAGTACAGAAGATGGGTGTTGTCTTACCCTGTTGAATTTGCTAGTCCTGAGATGGAAATATAAAACATGTACTCTTCCTCTGATTGCCTCCTTGGCTGTGGGTGCTCAGCTACATTCGATACTTAGTGCAGTATAAAAAATAACACCAGGTGAGTGGAAATAGCGGCACTCCAAAAGTAAAAAATGCAAGACTTTATCTCAGATTCACATTTTTTATTTTGCTACATCAGGCACAGAGCTTTCATCAGAGGTACCAGTCCCTTTTATCTTGTATACAACTATCTCCAACTTTTTAGGAGGAGGTGCTAACATAAGACTAGAACACATTCAAAAGTAGTATAATAACCACTTTATAAAACAAATATTCAATACATCACAAGTATAATGCAACATAGAAATATATAGAAAATATCCGTCATAGAGAAAATATTTTACCATAATCTCAAAGGGACAGGAAAGGAGTCAAAAACCACCGAAGTGGAAAGAGCGGCACTCCAAAATAAATACTGCAAGACTGGCTCAGATGTAGTTTCTCATTTTATTGAAAGAACGCTATCGCGTTTCAGCCGCAGCCTTCCTCAGAGCAGATTAAAAAAGGAACAGGACTGGAAAGGAGTGACAGGAAAACCATACAGGCTCCAGTATGACGTGGGAACATCAACATAAAAGAGGCTTGTACCTCCATGTTATTATTTTTGGCTCCATGCCGAAAAGCCTGATGTAGCAGGTCTCCGCCAGGTCACGTAGGTTATTGTGGGCCAGCAATGTTGATGGAAAATGAAAAATCGGACAGATCCGCCTTGATAAGATGACTATAGTGATAATGAGTACCAATTTGAGTGATGTTTGGACACAATCTGTAGGAGTAATAGTAAAAAAAATGTTTTGCAAAAATCAGCCTCCTGGTGTAGCTATAATAGGGCAATGTTAAAAGGGTGGCATTTGTTCCTCAACGTAGTGCGAATGGCACGCAAAGTTTCACCATCATGTGATCATGTGTACCGATTTGCGTGGAATTTAATAATATATATGTTTTACATAAGTCGGCCTCCTGGTGGCGCTATAAAAGGAAGATGTGGAAAATGAAGGGAAAAGGTTTTTCCTTGGCCTCTAGGGAGTGCGCATACAAAGTTTTACACAGATCGGTGCAGTTATGGGTTAAAAACACAAATCGGCCTGTTATAGAGCCACCATGAGGCTGGTTTGAAAATGTTCAAGTGGCATTTCGTCCTCGGCCTAGTGGGAATGTGCATGCAAAGTTTCACAGAAATCGCACGCTGCGTTCAAAATGGAAAAACTTTGGAAGCCAATCTTAGCCAATCAGGAATATGAAAAATCTGAAAGACCTGTTTCGTTTAATGACTATAGAGATACTGTGTACCGATTTGTGTGATGTTGGGCCAACGGTGCTGGAGATTAGCTGGTCAGACACACGGACACACACACGCATGGACAGGCGGACGGACAGACAGGGTGCAAAACTAATACTATAAAGTCGCTGTCTGTCTGTCTGTCTGT
>NC_139962.1:15094398-15141898 GCF_963454915.1 Gymnoscopelus microlampas
GGCCTTATGACCCAAATATATTTTTATACGAACACAAGCAGCAGGTGGCTCGAGTCAGGGGAGGGGGTACGCGAGGAGAAGGAGGGTGCACATAGGACCATGAGAGAATGGGGAGAGACAGGGAAAGGAGGATGAAGGAGAATGAATAAGGTGCACATGTATGTGTAAGTGTGTGAGTATATATGAGTCTGTGAGAGAGAGCAAGAGAGGCAGAGAGCGAGAGAGAGAGGGAGGGAGGGTGAAAGACTGCATTAGAGGAACTGCGATGTGGCAGTATATGGGGAAAGGATGCAGCTCACCGTCATTATCGTTGCATCCTCACAGACCTGTTGCTGCTGCTTCTTTAGGAAAACTCCGCTGGTTTTGGTTAACCCACAGACCCATACTCGTCAATCCGTCCATCGTATCGGATACACGCGACTAACCTCACATCAAAACACAAAGACAGAGCGAGAGAGAGGATGTGTGTGTGTGTGTGTGTGTGTGTGTGTGTGTGTGTGTGTGTGTGTGTGTGTGTGCTGTGTGTGCTGTGTGTGCTGTGTGTGTGTGTGCTGTGTGTGTGTGTGCTGTGTGTGTGTGTGTGTGTTTGTGTGTGTGTATGTGAGTGGGAGAGAGAGAGAGAGAGAGAGAGAGAGAGAGAGAGAGAGAGAGAGCAAGAGGACGGATAGAAAAAAGGGTGTGATTCAGATTGTGATTCTTCTCAGAGGGTCAGCTTGTCTCTTCTGGTGCTCCCTTTACTTGCTGCCTCCTAACTCATTATTATTCTGTTTCTATAGCTTCCCTCCACCAGCACGCACACTTGCCCCTGCTGCATGGCAACCACTTGTTAGTCGCACTCAGCCGGTCTGCCGCCTCAGTCATTCACAGCCTTCCCACTCAGCAGCTCCGAGAGGGATGCAGTAATGCACAGTTTGTCTTCTCCTTCGTCCTCTCCTCCCCTCCCCTCCTCCTCCTGGTTTATTTTGCTTTTCTCAAAAATTACTCCCCTTAAAATGTGACAAGAATATCATAGTGTTGCCAGCAGGAGAAATGCTGCCTCGTGCTGCTCCTGGCCAGTAAATGCTGTCGCAGAGGTATTTTTAGTACAGCAAAGCAATAACATCACAGCCTGGTTTGATTATGTGCTTTTTAATTGGTGCAACTGCTGTCTCTCTAATCACATTGAATTAGCCTTTCTGCTCAAAGGCTTACGCCTGCATGCTCCATGAGCATGATTAGGTGGAGGAGATTGACACTTTTAAAGAGACCCCCACCACAGTAATGCAATGGATTGTACAGTATTTGCAAAGAAATACACAGCAGGTCGACTGACTGCCCACTAGTATCCCAAATGCAGGTGTATACAGGTGTACAGTATATACTGTGTACTTTATAAACACAACATGTCATTTATGCAGTGCAAGTTCAAGTCCAAAGAGTTGTATCTCACTCATTCACCTTATAAGCCAATCCACTGTTCTTTAAAGGAAAACACCTTAAATATTTTCTTTATTTTAGATTTTTAGATTTTATTTTTTATTTTTTTTTTATTCAACACAAGTTGATTTGTCATTAAGTCCACGTGTGGTCCAGCCCCATGGAATGTATGGAATGCATGTACTAATAAAACCATATTAAATTATAGTTTTGATGCTCATATTAACCTTAAGAAGTATTACGTTCGGTTTTAGTTATGTTTAGGTTAAGTTGCATTCCTATGGGGAGTTTTTGGTAGGACAGCAATATTTTCAGTTACACATTCAATGACATTTATTTGAATTGACTGAACAGATTAGATATAAATGGGAATATATGTTAACATTCAAATAGATCCATGATTATTCATGAATTTGTGATAACAGCAATACAAATTATATAACAGATGTACTGGTGAGAGTGGTTTTATTGTACCAGTGTAATCACACATTGATTTATGGGACACCTTGGTTTTTAATTGCTAATGTGCCTTGGGGGCTTGAACGCTTTCCAAGTCTGGCTCAGGTCCTACTGAATATATCTCACACGGTTGCATAAATGATATCAGGATAGTGTCCAAGAGGACATTAGGGTAAAGATTGCCTGACTTTTATCATGGTTAGACAACAGGTCAGCAAAGCAAAGCAAACTGGCTAGCATCCCCATTAATGCTAATTGACACACACTGAATCAGAGCTTGTTTTATGAGGTGATAGCAGTGAACTCTGTTTAAGAAACATTCAAAGAAAAATAGGGCAAAATGTCACAGACTTAAGAGATTTGTATTTTAAACCCTATTAGCTACAGTGCAATATTTGTGTTAGTAATCTTGGGACCTGAGAACGATTTCAATTGACAACATGTATTTTACTATTACTATTAAGGTTTATTTGATACTAGGGAGAGATAAGCGGATGCTAATTTGCACCTGTCCTGTTTGATTTTAATTGCCACTGTAAAAGGACATGCACAGGAAGATACACTCCCAATCCAAATATTGGGTTAACATTGATTTACACTATAATGAACAACATATCATACAGGTTTGTAAAACATTTAACTTATCAAGCTCTAATCAAGCTATTTTCACAAATATTCTTTTTTTATTCTTCCCCAGTGAAACTTTTTTTCACAGCAGACTTTTTGAAGGTAAAAGTCGTGGGTTTCATTTAGGTATTTCTTTGTGCCAGCATGAAGTTAACTCTACAGGAGCTGTCACTTCACACCTACTGTAAATGAAACACACCCAGACAGTTATTACCCAGTATGTTATTACATTCAGCTGTATTTATCCACCAAAATGGCCACTGTGAAAGGTTCTACAAAGATTAGAATTGAGTGCAAGGTTTCCAGTAAGGTGATGACAAAGGACAAATTCATGACAACTTCTGGTATTGCAGCTTGAAAATCTTTTGTTGTACAATGAAATATAAATTAGACTTAACCATGCAGAGAGCAGCTCAGTGACCTGATTTGGAACATTTTAATGTTATCTCCCTTAGCCCTTTCCTCTTTCTTTGTCATTCTAGCCCTCCATCAATCTTCCCAGTAGGATGACTCTGTTGAGAGTCATCCTTTTTATTCCATAAATGGAATAGAAAAAACAATAACTTTGGGACAGTTTCCCAAGGAGCCATTACAGAGAGATGTCTGCAGTAATAGCGAATGAGTCACGGTGGAATCCCATAGAGCAGGTCCATAGCATTACGTTTATATGAAACAGTGCTGAGACATCATTGGCTATGAGGCCAGTATCTGCTTTTTTCCAGCTACTCACACATTTTAGATGACAGGACTAGGATTCAAATTCCCATTTCTGCCTGCCAGTTCCTCAACTCATCTGAAACACAGAACGTTTCGTTTTGCATGTTTTTATGCAGTTATGCCAGCATAATCAAGTTGATTCTTTTTTTTTGCCAGTGTTGATACCCATATGGACTGTCCATTTTAATTACTGGGACATATGAGCTGGAAACCATTAACAACTATACCAACATGGAGACAAATGTGATAATCACATTATATTGAGGTCTCAGTTAAATAGTAACTAACCCTAACCTTAACGCCTTTAACGGTGTTGTTTAATGCCTTCAGGCTGCATGGTCACTGCACAGTTTCAGAGACCAAGTTCTTCTAGGCCAGTGGTTCTCAACCTTTTCGGGCTGTGACCCCCCAAAATAATCATATGTGAACTGGGGACCCCCACCCTGACAAGCACTTGAAATGTAGGAGTTGAGGCATTAAATCTTTGGTTCCACAGATGAATATTGTGAAAATAACAGCGAGGCGTTGTGAGCTTGTACAGTAGATCGGCTATTTTCACAATTGTTGCCTCTTTCTTATATTGACAATTTGGCCAATGTTTGACCAGTTTTTATAGTGTAGTTTCTTGATTACTTTTGATGCAGTAATGGTCTGTTTTCATTTAATTTCTTTTCTTTTCTTTCTTTTTCCTTTTTCAGTGTCTTAAAAAGGTCCTTAAGTTCTTAAATTGTCACTTTACTGTTATCTGGGGAACCCCCAAAATCATGTGGGGACCCCCCTGGGAGTCCCGACCCACAGGTTGAGAACCACTGTTCTAGCTGCTGCACTTTGGTCTTTGATTGCCAGCATTCAACAGGTCTAAAGCTATTAGTATCCATGTTAAAATGGCAGAGCCTGTATCAAGGATCCCATTAAGTTTGATATACTGATGTAAATAATGTTACAAACTTGTGTTATGTTACTTATTTTGTCAATGTTATACTTGCCATATTCAATTATTGTTTGAATAAATAATAGCTGAGCGAGCGCTGATATGTGAACTCTGGTGTGTGGACCGGAAGCCTCCTCCTTCCAGTGTCTGTGGGCTGCCTAGCAACACTTTCCAAATCTCGCGGTAGCTGTCCAATCAGTGTTGCCAAGTCTGCTTATTATAAGCGACGTTGGGCTTGTTTTTCTGTAAAGTTGCATGTAAGTTGTGAGTTGCGTTTTTTAGGCTTGTTTCTAAAGTGTAGTTGCTTATTTGGGCTTGTTTCCTAAATGTTGTTTAATAAACCAGTGGTTCTCAAACTTTTTCATGTAGCCTACTTAACTTGGCCTAATATGTTGTGCCAGCAGGGACCCCATTTGTGTTTTTAAAATGTTTCAAAAACATTATTTTAAAAAATGTGTCTTTGAAAATAGGAGATCTACAAGCTCACAATGCGTCGCATCTCCTGTAGATCTGCTATTTTCAAATAGATGATGGTTCAAATGTGTTCCTGTGGCCTGCTTCTTTTGGGCTTGTTTTCATAGACCAGGTTGCTTATTTCTCTCACAAAATCTGGCAACACTGGTTGCTGTCCAATTCATTGACTCCTGAGATTGAACTGCGCAGGGACAGAACAGGAGCATTGTGTTGTGTTGTTTGCTGCGAGCCTAACAAACCTGAACATGGAAGATATTGTAACCCTTGATGATGAGCCAAGTCAAGAGGAAACTACCGAACCCGCTCAGATTGAAGACGAGGAGCCCGAGCCTCCCCAGGACCATCAGGACCCCCAGGACACCACCAATGGAGAGAAAACGTAAGTGTAACCGTGTTGTTTTGCCCTGCCAGACCAGTGCCAATGCGGTACCTAACAGCTAGCCAACCTTAGCTAAGATGGAGACCTGGGTAGTTAGCTTAACGTTAGCAATAAGGCCCCAAAGCTATACCAGGCTACCCAACGCTGTGATGCTCTGAGTGTTTGCTTACCATGGTGTCAATAACCGGTTAGAGTCTCACTATAAAAACCTGCCTTTCGTAATGCCTGCTAAGCTAAATGCTAATACCTGCTACTTGGTTGAATCGCAGTGCAGTGCATTGACAAGGCACCAAGTTACTAGCATCAGGCTCAAGTGTTGGACTACAGACAGACAGTGCTTATGTGGTTTGATTGTTGCCAGTCTGTAGAAACACCGACGTCAGTTACAGTAAGCTGTGAGGGATTGTTACAACTAGTAACAATGTTACAAAGTGCTTACAGTACCCAATGAATGCATTAGTGGACAGCAGAAACAATGCTATGAACTCTGATACAAACCATCAAATGGTAACATTTATGTTTACCTCTGTACATGGTCCCGTCCCATACAATTACAATGTTATGATTGCACACTCCAATCAACCATTAATTGTCTTTAGCAGCTCAGATAGTATTACTAGTAATACTTGTAATTATATAGCACTTTCATTTACAGTGTAACACAGTGCATATACAGTGGCATAACAATGACAAACAAACAATGGAGTAAAATAGATTTAAGTGTAAAATGACATTAACATATGTTTTCAGCTGATGTTTTAAAGAAGATAACAGGCACGGCTGAAGTGTGAATGATGGATGGAATGCCAATTGTAATATTGGAAATCTTAAGAATGGCTTTGACGTTTGTTTTACACATTTTGTAGAGAAGCTGAGGAGACTGTGCCCCCCACAGAGAAGTCTGAATCTAAAGAGAAGGAGAAGACCTCTGGGAGCCGAAGAGGGAACCGCTACCATCCTTACAAAGACAAACACGGTGGTGGTGCTGCTGCAGACAAGAAGGCTGCTCATGGGAACCGGGTGTTCATTAGCAATATCCCTTATGATATGAAGTGGCAGGCAATTAAAGACCTAATGCGTGAGAAAGGTAATTCCTGCTGTGTTTGGGATGAAAATGTTTTCCCATTCTGTCTCTTCAGCTGACCAGGAGGTCTTGACCTCTCCTCTTTGTTACAAGATGGAACAACCCGCTTACAGTAGTCACTAGATGTTCTACCTCCTTTTGGATGCACTTAGTGAAGAAAACACGGACGTAGTAATAGTGTGACCTTAGCTTATTGGATTTATTCATACTCATTGGGTGGACCCCAGTTTAGATTGGTCTGATATGTCTTTGAGAAAGGAAGAATCTCTTAGTTATTTTGTTCCTTGTTTTTTATGGTATTGTAAGCTCCTACATGTAACCTCAGACCAGCCGTAGTAGTATTGACTGTTGTTGTATGATTTTGTTGCATCTGTTGTAAGGTGAACCATGTTTGTATGAATGAACCTGTTGTTAATGCAATGACTTTTGAACCACTGGGTCTTGAAGTGACTTTTGGAAGGTGAGAGGACACCGGGGAAATTCCAACAACAGGAACTTTATTGACCCACTGATCAATGTTGAAGCCTTTTGAATTTCCCAGGTTAACTGTAGCTGTGTTTTTCTTTGGCCTTGGCCTGTGGGGGCTCTCAGTCACTGCCCAGAAAGGCATGGTGTTGTCTGGTGGGATGTTGGTCTGGGCTGACTGTTGATCATTAATGGGACATCTTCGCCTGTAGCAGCGTTGCCAAGGCCAACGGTGCAGTGAAGACTGGTGACTTAAATTCCTTTGTTCTCTTGGTATTTTTCCTTTGTATGTCTCATGTAGTTGGTGAGGTTACATACGTGGAGCTCTTTAAGGATGCAGAAGGAAAGTCAAGGGTAAGTGATGTGGTCAACTTGCTGCACGAGGTTTTAAATGCCCTCCGCAGTCTCCTTAATCAACCAGTGTTATTTTAGGTACTGATCCTTTGGGTCTGTCTATGTTACCGAATTGGAGATGGGTTGTGTTTAGAGCCTGATAGTTGGCTTTAGATTGATATTCACTTGAAAGGGACTTGTCCTGTTGATTCTGGAAAAAATAGCCTAACTCGAACTTATCTGAAAGTGCAACGTTGTTTTGCTGTTGTCACTTCAATTGGTGTCAGAGTTTGTCCGTTTTGGCCATGTTCCAAAGGGAAATGTGGCTTGAGGTGATTTGTCATATTGATTGACCATGACGCTGTCTCAAATTCTGATATTTACAATTCTGTCATTTTATATGGCACAATTCTCTTTTCAAAGGAACAAAACGGTTATTTTTCTTTTGACTTATTTTAGCTTTAACTTCCACAAAAACTACTTTCTTTGCTCTACAGCTGTTTATGAAAACCATACAGAAGTTACTGCACACTGTTTTGATGTAATGTCACGGCAAAACTGGTCCTTTCTCAAGCTAATAGCTAAATGCATAAAATTTAGTTCATTTCTGTTTTATTGAATTGATATTTTGTTGCATTGTACATTTGTTCAAACCAAGTAGACTATGTTCAATGAGGTTGCATTATTGTGATTGTTTGATATTATGTGCACTTAAAACTTGTTCTAACCCTACTGATCATCTATTTTTGTAGACCAGTGCTGTGATATGTCAACACTCTTGATGCTATAGATAATGTCAATAACTTGTACTCATCTGGCTTTTGATGATCTTTTCAAAATACATGGTCACAAACAAAAGCCTGCTAGCACAAGCTGGCACCCAAACAAGAGTAACAACATTGTATAGATTCACAAAACACTAGAAGCATGTTGATACGTGTCTAGACAAGTTGATAAAGCTCTAGACTTGTTCATATGTTTTATTTGATCCTAACGTTTTTATTTATTCCTTCTACTCTGGATATATGTTGATTCCTGAACTCAACGATGCTGCTTGTTAGGGTTGTGGGTAAGAAACCGTTTCACATACTTTTAATATCTAGATTTAACATCATAAGCCTACATGCCCTACTCTTTATATTTATGCTGTCCCTCTCTCACCAGTGTTGTGGAGTTTAAAGATGCAGAATTTGTTAAGAAGGCCATAGATACCATGAACAAGCATGACCTAAGTGGAAGGCCGCTCAACATCAAAGAGGTAGGGACAAGTGAATGCACCTTTTTGACATTCAAGCAGCTGCCAAGAGCATCTTTCATTTGAGTTGAGCTGCAATGCGTTTCTCACACCAGGACCCTGATGGGGAACATGCACGGCGCGTGCTGCAGCGTATGGGGGGTGTTCCCCAGGGAGGCCGAGGGCAGGACGGTATGCCTGGAGGGATGAATGTACCTCACTCTATTGCCAACAACCCCAACATCCCACCAGAGGTCATCAACTCACTGCAGGCTGGGCGTCTGGGCACTACTGTGTTTGTGGCCAATGTGAGCACACAATATGTTTTACTCCAGTTGCCCTAAATCAGGGGTCTTCAACAGGGGGTCCGTGACCCCCAGGGAGCTACTATAGGGGGTCCGCCAAATCTTTGTGTGATAGGATTTAGTTTTTTTACATTAACCACTTGAACCCTAGAATTCCTTTTCTGAGGGGAACATTAGCCGAAAATAGCAGATCTACAAGCTCTCAACGCCTCGCGTTGAGAGCTTGAAGATCGGCTATTTTTGGCAAAGAGGCTATAGGTGTAGAGGGGAAAAAAGAGCAGACTAAAAAAAAACTTGAAAACGTTGAAGCACCCTTGCTCTAAATAATGAGCTTGAGGTGATGGTACAATTAAAGCTGTGCTTTGGTATGGAAAATTACCTGATTTCCATCTGTAATCTAGGCTTACTGTCTTGGGTCCTGGGATCCATTAACCCGTTCAGACTTGTTAAACCTATACGTTGTTATACCGTTAAAGCCGGTACATCATCTGTGTCAAATCTTTAATGTACATAGAGTCCAGAGGGAAGCACGCACATCCCAACAAAACCTTTCAGGTGCTGAACAACAATACGTACATTGGAGGAAAGGAAGGGAAGTTTGCACACTGTAGCACCCAGTAGAAAGAATATTTAGAGTTCTCAAACAAGGTTTCGACCACTGTGGGTCTTTATCAGGTCTGACCTGATGTACTTTCTTTGAATAACAAGTATTTCAGACAACTTAGTTTACGCGTTTTCAGAATCGGCCTCAGGTCTAAATTGTCAGAGGTTGCTTTGTGATTATTAGCCCACTGCTGTCTTGATGTCGGAAGAAGATTTACTTTGCATAATCCTTTTGAAAAGGGCTTTGCTCAGGAAGCAGTTTAGTTACCTTTTGGACACATGTACACTTCAGGTGTATGTAAACAACAAAATCACAAGATGAAGCTGAAAACTATTACATTGAGTTACACTGACTATGACCACTGATAATCATGCATGTGAGTGTTGCCTTAATCAGGTTAGCAATGAATAGGGTATACATGTATAGGTAACATTTGTCTCTGAAACAAGGTAACCATAACACTATGTCCAATGTTTATAATGATGGTTCCTTGAATTTCAGCTGGATTTCAAGGTGGGTTGGAAGAAGTTGAAAGAGGTGTTTGGCATGGCTGGTGTGGTGAAGCGCGCTGACGTGAAGGAGGACAAGGATGGCAAGAGCAGAGGGATGGGAACGGTTACCTTTGAGCAGCCACTGGAGGCTGTACAGGCCATATGTATCCTACAGCTCAAATACCACAATTGAAATGCATGCATTGACCCACAGATGTAAACATTTTCAGCTGCTTTCTCCTTGACTTTCCGTTCAGCCATGTTCAACGGTCAGATGCTGTTTGACAGACAAATGCATGTTAAAATGGTATGACATGTCATGTGTATTTATTCATTTATCATTCTATAGCAGTGGTACGAAACAAGGAGAAAATGCATTTCAACATTGATGTGCTTTTTTTTTAGGATGAGAAATCTCTTGTGCCTGATGATTTCCGTAACATAGAAAAAGCACCTCAGTTACCAAGTAAGTAAATTGTGTTCAAACTGTTTGGATACTAAAACTCATTATAAAGCAAGGCCTAGTACAGTGGTTCTCAACCTTTTTATACTTGGAGACCCCCTTCTTAAATCTGACAAAAGCTGCCTGAGACACTCCACGCGTGCACGCAGTCAGGTGTTTGTCAGACCTGTTTAAATGGAACGATGTTATTACTGCACAATGATACATGTGAGAGTTAGCTATGTTAAAGTAGGAAAGTCAGAAAATATTTCATGAATTTGTGCAACATGCTTAAAAATGTTGACTACCTCAAAACAGACGTTTTGAGGTAGTGTAGAGGTAATTGAATAATCTGCTTATCGATTTATGATAACAGGGGTCGGCAAATAAGTTTCACCGTGGTCCAATTCTTTTTAAGGCATTAGATGGTGGGCCAGAACAAAATAATCAATGTATACTTTATGAAATTGATTGTTACAATCAATTGTTACTGCCTTATAAAACATACATTTGTGATGAAGCTAATGGATGAAAAAATAAAGGAGCTGTGGTGGCATAATAAACTGCGAACACGCTGTTTTCCCCCTTAACATTATTGGGAATAATAAATTCATGGACTGACCAGGAGGAGCTGAACTCATTCTAATAATAATTATGGACATAGGCTACTTTTATTCTCATAATTATTTAACCCACCTCACAGACATGAAACACATTTCATTGTTAAGTATAATTTCATAGCCGTTGTATAATCATACAACGGCTTCTGTGTTACAGATCTACAAGCTCACAACACGTTGCTGATCGACGCAATGTGAGCTTATAGGTTGGATATATTCGGGACCCGACACTATTGTAAAACGGAGCATAAACTGGGCTGTCATTACTGGACTGATTGGCTGCAGCTGGGGTCTGTGTGCTCCGCTATACGTGCAGCCTGCTTGAGTTTGCCAAACATTTAAATCGGCAAAATGCCACTATCCAAAAGCATAAAGAGGAAAGTTGACAGGGTATTTCGAGAGGAATGGACAAGTTTGCTGTCCATTCCAGCTTTCATCCTACCTGGTTCCATCAATGAAAAGCTGTTGTGTTGTGCAATAAAGTAAAGTGTTGGCTGCCCGATATGATTTTATACGGCACCACAAGACGAATCATGGCACTTTCAAAAGTGGTCTTTCCACCAAAGACAGAGGCAGGAAAGCGTAATTGAAGCACTGACAGTGCAGTTTGTGCACACAGCAGCAGGAGTCAGCTCAGCTGTGTGACAGTGGGGCCGTTCCGCGGCTTAAGCAGCAATCACTCTCAACGTGGATTAAAGTATAATAAGCATTCTTCAGGTGGGGATAAATTCTATATTTGGACATTATAGCTTTAATGATGCCGCATAACGTGACTGTAAGTCTAATATTGTAAAATAAAATGTAGAATTAAAAAATACAAATTTAATAAAATCATTTTCTTAAAATAATCTGGCGGGCCAGATATTATTTCTGGGGCGCCGCTTCTTGCCCGTGGGCCGCCAGTTGCCGACCCCTGATGTATAATGTAAAAGAAATGTAATATGCTATCTGCAACCCTTTTCCATATTATAAAATTAAGGTGCCTGTTTTGGATGAAATAACCTGTGATGAGCAAGATTAATTGGGCAAATAACTGAGAGATGAATTCATTATGAAATAATCATTAGTTGCCCTCCTACTATACACAAGTTTTCTTGTCTGTGTAGGGGGTCTCGGTGGCATCGGTATGGGCCTGGGTCCAGGTGGGCAGCCTATTAATCCTAACCGACTGTCTGGAGGAGGAGGTGCCATGGGGCCTGGAGGTCAGTCAGAGAATCTTCCCACATACCACACCATACAAAAACACAGTAGTTCTATGTTTCATGTTTGTTGTGTTCTGAAAGGTGAATGGGCACTTATTTGGGTAATTGTTTTAGTGGCTCATTTTTTATTCCAGGTCTAGGAAATTGTCTTTTAGAATAATATTGTGTTGCAAGACTAAATGAACACAAGAGCGGTCAGTACAACAACCTAGTCGGACGCAGTCAAATCCGGCGACCTCGAAACGGTCGCCACCAGGTATTCCTATACTTAAACTCAGTAAAACTATGCCTAAACCTAACCTTATTCCTAAACTTAACCTCAGTAAAACTATGCCTAACCCTATACTTATTCCTAACTTTAAGAATCATTGAATGTTTCAAAACGTTAATAGCCGCAACATATTTTAGCAAAAATCGCCCTCCTGGTGGCGCTATAAAAGGTTGATGTGAAATACAGGGCAGAGGTTTTTCCTTGGCCTCTAGGGAGTGAGCGTGCAAAGTTTCACGTCGATCGGCCGAGTTATAGGTAAAAGCGCGAATTGGTCTGTTATAGTGCCACCATAAGGCCGATTTGAAAAATGTAGGGTGGCATTTCTTCCTTGGCATAGTTGCAATATGCGTGCAAAGTTTCACGGCAATCGCACGCTGTGTTCATGATTTGAGGCATTTTGTTCTAAACGGACCACTCCTGCAAACTTTGGAGGCCAATCTTGGCCAATCAGGATGGAATATGAAAGATCTGACAGACTTGTTTGGTTTAATGACTATAGAGATACTGTGTACGGATTTGCGTGATGTTTGGACAAAATAAAGTGGCGCTATAACAGGCAGATCTGAACAATTCGGAGCAGAGGTTCTGCCCTGTTATCCAG
The DNA here is from genome assembly GCF_963454915.1 of Gymnoscopelus microlampas. Classification (NCBI taxonomy): domain Eukaryota; kingdom Metazoa; phylum Chordata; class Actinopteri; order Myctophiformes; family Myctophidae; genus Gymnoscopelus; species Gymnoscopelus microlampas. The sequence goes on from NC_139962.1 coordinate 15,107,054, forward strand.
GGAGTGTTCCAGGGAGCGCACAGTTTTGCTGCGATCGGGCCAACGGTGCCAGAAATAAGCTGGTCACAGACAGACACACACGGAAGGACAGAAGAACAGGGTGCAAAACATAGTCTCGCCATGCCTTAGGCCTGGCAGAGATGATAACAGTCCGCAGCCATAGTCCATAGAAACCCTCGACCCACCCTCGAGAAAGCACACAAACTCGGATGAAGAAGTCACGTTAGCTACAACAGCAGCATTTATGGGGCATGAATGCAAACAGATAGATAGGGAGAGGAGGGGAGTGGAGCTCAGTGACTCATAGAAGTCCCTGGCCAGTCTAAGCCTACATAACACCATATAATTCATAAGAAAAAGCATTCCTGGCTCAAGATACCCCAGAAAACACATAATGCTTAGTTAATGTGTAAACTGTTGAATCGTCGGGTCTTTCGTGTCATTCTTACCTGGCGTGTCGAATGACCCTGCTGCACCTTGAATGTGGGTTATGCTGATAACGTGAATGATCAGACGGCAAGTAAAATTCCCACAAACTGAAATACTGGCCTTAAAGGACGACTTCACCCATTTTCAACCTACTGTATATTCATATAATTGTTCCTCACTAATGCTCATAATAAAATGGTACAATTTTTTTTTGTATTTGGTCTGTGTCTCATAGGAGCCTTCAGTTTTTTTCTTTTTATTAACGCAAGAACAAAGGCTTCCATTACAGCATGGTAACTTTCCAAGAATAGAAAGCCTGCATTAGGTTGGATTCCCCATCGATGATGTCACTGGGGTTTCTGACCACAGCCCTCCTCTGAGACACCAGTAGAAATGGTAAAATTATATCATGAGCATTAGTGAGGACCAATTACATCAAGATAATCCCTGTATATTTATATTGACTGGATTTTTGATTTAGGCATGGATGCCGGGCCAGGTTATGGAGGAATGAACAGAGTTGGAGGTGGGTATCGACAACCTTTTGCACTGATTTGCTGGTCATCTCTTTTTGATTTTTGGAGGAAAGGCTAGATGACTGTTTGTAACGGATGTGTTCTGCAGGTGGAGGCTTTGGTGGAATGGATAACATGGGCAACATGGGTGGTTTTGGCAGAGACATGGGCCGGATGGGAGGTAAGGAAACATGGCCACTTTTTTCTTGACTTTCTCCTCATTGGCTGTCCTTTAAGTTAAAGGGGAGTCTGCAATGTCAATGCCTTCCCATACTGAACAGGCGTAAGAGCTCCAGTCACGGAACAGAATAACGTCGCTAACGTAAAGTAGACACAGACACGCTACCCTTCACCCTCCGGCAAGCATTTAAAGGATTTAAATGTTTGTTTATTTGTTAATTTGAAAAGGATCCCCATTAGCTGATGCCGTGGCAATCAGCTAATTCTGATTGTCTTACTGGTTTCCACACAAAAACATATTACAAATCATATTAAAAAGAAAACTACAACATTAAATAGCATAAATTCACACTACAGTTACATCAATAATAACAGATTAAAACATAAATGAACACTGTCATTCTTGTTTTTTCTATCTCTCCATCTCTCTTTTGGTCTCTACCTCTGTTTCTCTCTGTCCATCTCTCCCTCTCTTGTGGATGCATAATTATGTCATTATGTCTGGAAGAGACACTGCATGGTTTACATGGTTAGATGATCAACTAGGATGCAATATAGTTGCGTGCTTGCAGCCAATGGGACAGGCGCTATTAATGTATCTCCCATACGTCAGACAAATAGCTTGCACCCGTTTGGCTACTTCCTTGCCCACACGTTTTGCCTGAAGGGACAATTGTTCTACGATATGATTATTAATTCACAGAACACACAAATCGACTGTAAGACTTGATTTGATCCCTCTCCTTCCCCCTCCTCACTCAGTCTGACTGGTTCCTCAAGTGAGGACGTTCTTTGAACTCCTTTACAAAGGTAAACAGCTGGGGGAATTGGAAAGTTGATATTGTGAATTGGGTTAAGCTGACTTAAGTTAATGTTAGCCTTACGTTATGTAAATATTTGTAAAGTAAACAACGGGTAAGGATCAGCGGGTAATAATTGAACATCATTGATATGCATTGTCAGACCACCGTATATGCATTGGAACGTTTTGTGAATAAAAATGGATACAAAAATGGATACATTATATATTAAAATATATCCGCAAAATTGCTCATGTAACAGAGTTACCATTTTGTAATAGGTGGTGGCCTGCTGTTACTATGGTGCTGATAACCTCAGACCCCAAACATAAATGATAGCAGCCGCACGTTACTTTAATGGTACAGACAAAATGTCCTAGACTAACAGATGAGAATTTCCCTCTGTGGGATGTTTAGCCACTGATTTCTCAACAGGCTGTTTCCAACAGAAGGATTTCCTGCCGAGGTCTCAATATGAACACAAACGTGTTCAAATATGTCAAATAATTCAGGGAATTACGTCTTTTAATACATCCATGATTCAGATACACAAAATCTTTTTTTCATTTATTTCTCAAATTAATTCAGACCTAAAACCTACAAATCATACATGTTGGTTAAAAGCAATCGAGGAGAAAACACAAAGTCTGACTTATTTCTATCATGATCCACTGGATCCAATTCCCCTTCCGTGCCTGCCTGGATGCCTCGTTTCTATTGTCTGAATGTTTATTCATCATAGCGCATAGCGGTCAAAGTTCAGCAAGGCTGGACTTTGAACTCGCCGTGGGCGTCTCTGCGCTGTGCTTTGCCGGATGCAGCAGCAGAAAATGTCACAGTGCAGGCAGGGTGCCGTTGCTACATTCAGTCTGTAGAGGCCATCACTCTGCAAAATAATTTGAATCTTCATCTCATGTACACCACAGTATTTAAATCATATTAAAGACATTTTTGTATTCTTTCTCTCTCACTTCTATTTAAAGGATCTCTCTCTCTCCCTCTCTGTGTGTGTGTGTGTGTGTGTGTGTGTGTATATATATGTGTGTATGTATGTATGTATATATATATATATATATGTATATATATATATATATATATATATATATATATATATATATATATATATATATATATATATATATATATATATATATATATATATATATATATATATATATATATATATATATATATATATATATATATATATATGCACGCACGCATGCACACACACTCATTTCTTAAGATGTCTCTTAGTGCTCCTTTTTAAGGTTTTGCATGAATTTGTGTAAAGATGTGTGTAGCCATGACACTTTGTTATTCCTGTCTGTGATCAGATATGTACAGGTCAGGGATGGGTGGAATGGACAGGGACTTTGGCCGCGGTGATATGCCCATGAACCGAGGGTTTGGGGATTCATTCGGTGGAATGGGTGAGTACAGTGAAACTCATGCCTTCAAGCAAACTTCACAGTCAGTTCATACTGAATGGCATGACCACAGACCACAGCAGAACTATGCATGTTTTGGTATTTCTAAAGCTTGGATGTGGTCTGGCAGACGGTTCGGGAGTTGTTCATCGTGTGTGGGCTGCCAGATCTTTGGGTTGACTGTCGTGACGTTGCGATGTTGCGTGTTGTGTGATGTTGCTGTGTATTACCTTTCAACTAAAGTGTGCTGGCTTCTATTCTCTCCCTTAGGAGGTGGAGGTTTTGGAGGAGGCATGGTCAATGCTGGCATGGGGCATATGGGAACTGGATTAGGTACATCAAGCATATCATCAGCTACTTTTTTCCCTTTTAATCTTTGCCACATCATCAATTCACTCCCACCCGTAAATACACAAGAGCCCTCTGTGAACTTGCCTTGTGCACTTGCTTTGTACGGTGAACTTGTGAGCGATGCAATCAGTCTGGTTATCCGTTCATATCACAGCAATGAACTGGCTGTTCATTGGAGATGGACACATTTCAATGACATGACAAACTAAAATACAAGATGCTTAGTTTTGAGTGAAAATCCTGCTAGCATGTATTTTCTGTTTAATTTACTTCGCCTGCCTGTCTTGTGGATATCACACTGAACCTTATTCACAGCATGCAGTATTTAACACATGCAAACCCAAGCCTAATTTAAAATGTCTCATTCCTTTTAAGATCAATCAGATTAATCCATTAAGCCCAGTCTTCCTTAGCGTTGGATGAGTAGGCTAATGGTTCTTCCTCTACATTCTGCTTGCTATGTGAAAGGAAAGCGTTTTTTGTCCATATTCAGCAGCTACAGATGACTTGGCAGAAAGCTTGAATATAAAAAAGAATATTTTGCTCATCACTTGGTTATCTAACATTGTGTTGATAACGTCAGCAGCACTTTATCATTACATTTCTTGGCATGGCCACTTTTTCCGGACATTTTTGGATGATAAGGGAAAAAATAACCATAATGCTGATATGATTCAGTTCTCAGTGTCTGCTAAGGCATTGTGGGCTTGGACTCAATATTAGAATACAGGAGTCCACAATGTAACGGTTATCTTCTAAATATTCCTCACTTCATGACTTGACATTATGTCAATAGTAGCTGATTCCAAGTCAGCACCAACTATTGGATTCAGTGTGTCTAGCCATGACCAGCCATGCTGGACTGAACTGTATGTGACAACAAGATTCACACATGTTTTTTTACACAGCATTATTGGTATGGCTTGTTGAGCTCAAAATAGTAAAAATGTGTAATTTAATGTAAGGATGCGGACAGGTTGATACTGAAATAAAAATTAGGGTAGTGCTGTGTTCTATACAGAACACAGAAGATGCTCTCTTATTGTGAGTGTGTGTATCTGTTGTAGGTGGTGGAATGGGAAATATGGCGATGGACCGTATGGGGTCCAGTTTTGACCGTATGGGCATGACGGGAATGGAGATGAACCGTGGCTTTGGAGGTTATGGGGGTGGTGGCATGGTTGACAGAGGCTCTGGATCCAAGGGAGGCTGTCAAATCTTTGCGCGAAATGTAGGTGGAGATATTTCTCTATGGTTTGGACTAGAACTAACGTTGTAGGATACCTTTTTAGTGTAGAAATGTCTGCATGTGGTTTCGAATAGAATCTAACTTAAAGCATGGCCACATGAGTTAATAAGAGGTTGTCTAGTCTAGTCTAGTCAAATGGTCTAGTCGAAAGGTGAAAGGATTCCAAGTGTAGAGCCATCTTTTACTATGTTCTAAGGCTTGTTTTTGTCTTTGTCACAGCTGTCTTATGACCTCACTTGGCAAAAGCTGAAGGAGAATTTCAGCCACTGTGGTATGTGTTCTACTCAATCTAACATGAATCTGTACACGTTGATGCATTTGCATAACTCAAACTCAAACATTGACTCCGTTACCGCTGACATTGACACAGAGATCACAAGATGACCAAAAGAACCACTCTTGCACGATGTATGTTTAGCTGCTCTTTCAACCCATTCAATCCGGGAACGCACCTCTGTCATTTTAGATTTCTTTGGCTACTCAAAAATAGCAGATCTACAAGCTCATAGCACGGCATCGAGTGCCGCACTATGAGCTTGGAGATATGCTATTTTTGAAAATTCGTGAAAATGTGTGCAAATCTTTGAATATATATATATATATATATATATATATATATATATATATATATATATATATATACATTTCTTGGCATGGCCACTTTTTCCGGACATTTTTGGATGATAAGGGAAAAAATAACCATAATGCTTCATTATGGTTATTTAAAAAAAAAAAAAAAAAAAAAAAAAAAAAATAAAAAAAAAAAAATAAAAAAAAAATATATATATATATATATATATATATATATATATATATATATATATATATATATATATATATATATATATATATATATATATATATATATATATATATATATATATTAATTTTTTTTTTTTTTTTTTAATTTTTTTTTTTTTTTTTTTTTTTTTTTTTTAAAGCAAACATTTGTAAAATATGTTGTTCCAGGGACCCACAGAAGCAAAGATTTGACAAATGTTCGCTTTAAAAAATATTTATTCAAACGGCTTTAAAAAAAATAGCAGATCTACAAGCTCATAGCGCGGCATGAGCGCTACGAGCTTGTAGATCTGCTATTTTTGAATAGACAAAGAAATCTAAAGTAACACAGATGCATTCCCGGATTGAATGGGTTAAACCACCTGTGTTCAGCAAATTGAATCATCTACTCTCCTCCCTCCCCCCCCTGCGCTGCAGGCCAGGTGATGTTTGCAGAAATTAAGATGGAGAACGGAAAGTCCAAAGGCTGTGGGACGGTGAGGTTCGATTCTCCGGAGAGTGCCGAGCAGGCCTGTAGGATGATGAATGGAACGAAGATAAACGGTAGAGAGGTGGACGTCCGTATAGACCGCAACGCCTAGGGCCCTCGGGAGTAACGGAGGAACGGGCGATCACTTTCAAAGCCCTCACCAATGAGGTTTTGTTTTGTTTTAAAAACACTTATTCCATATCTCCATTTTGTCCACCGCTTTTCCAAACTTTTGTTTATATGTCAGTTTTTGTTCTTGTATCTTTGTTTTGTAAACCCTTTTTAATTTGTGGGGCAATTTATTTGATCAATAAACCTTTTAATTTTTAAACCGGCTGCTTGTAAACTCTTCTCAGATCAAAGTCTTTTGGTTAGTCATCGTCCCAGCATAATTTTTATTGACCATAAGATGAAGTTATCCAACTATTATGTTATATTGTTGTATTGATTGATATAGTAGAGCATCAAATTGTGCTTCACGCTTGATGCTGAAATATGTATTCACCTTATATTATAGATGTCAGGACATTTGCATACCATAATGAAAACATGGTGATACAGGATAGGGGACTGAACAACATGGATCCTGAGTCATTCATTCTACAGTATGTTGACCAGTCAGGTAATATAAGGCAATGGGAAACCTTGGGATTTTTCTATTTATGGCTCTGTGTCCACCTTTCCTTCTACAGTATGTTGACCAGTCAGGCAATATAAGGCAATGGGAACATTTGGGATTTCTCTATTTATGGCTCTGTGTCCACCTTTCCTAAGTACAACAAGGGCAGTCTGCTCATAAAACGCTTATGAGGATTACTTGGGTGATACTCCCCCCTCCTTTTTTATGTGTTTCTCACTCATTGACTTGAAAGAGAGAGACAAATCACATGACTTTATTGGGCACATTTTTATTATTTCCTGAGTTCACTTGGTCAGTTTTGGGTCATTCACTCATCAAGCAGACAGTCATGTGCTATTGGTCTATTCCTGAAGCAAGTCCTTCAAATGAAACTACTGTAGCAATACTTAACTTGATCATCTTAACACATTGATTGCCAAGATATTAAACATAGTTTTCTATCCCCTTGCCAGCGTATAATTACCTCAATCCGATGATAGTTGAAACGCCGGGGAACCGACATTGTGTCCCAAAAACACAAACAAAATAGTCCTCGTGGGTTAGTGGAGGGATCTGTGTATCCATAGGAAAGACAACGTTCCAACCACGATCCGCCATTTTGGGGCTTCGGCCCAGTGAAAACTAGTGGTTTTCAATGCAAAAAAAAAGAAACTGAGTTACAGCTGTTTTTCTGAAAAGAAGCGGATGGCTTCCTGTTTTTTTGGAACAACGTCACGTCCACATTCTACTTCTCTGACGAGTGACGATCGATCATTCTAAAGCTGTGTTAGGTCGCCCCTTGTGGAATTTTCCCCCAAAAATGAAAGAACGCATCAATGCGATCTTGGCAATCAATGTGTTAAGATGGTACAGGTGTGTGTACAATTATAGTATATATGAGACTTCATATATATATAGATATATAAAGACACAGGGGCGGCCATAGCTGAATGGTTAGTGAGCCTGGCTAGGGAGCCAGAGGCCCTGGTTGCCCCAGGTTCGATTCCAGACCAGGTCAGCATATGTGTCGATGAAATGAAATTTGTCCCTGAGCAAGACTCTTAACCCCTAATTGCTCACAGGTTCTCATTGGAAACAACAACCGCAAGGACTTTCATGAACGACCTGTTAAAAGGAATTATCCTAAGACTTCTCTTGTTATAAGATATAACCGCTGACCGTGGTTCCTTTTATAAGAATAGGAGATTCTTTTGGTTTAACACTTTTTTTTTGTTTCTTTTAGGCTTTTTCTGCCTTTATTGATAGTCCACAGTGAAATGACACAGGAAACGGGGAGAGTCGGGCAGTGACATGCAGCAAAAGTCTGCTGGGGTCTGGAATTAAACCTGGGACTCACTGTCAGGCATCAGCGCCTACGTGGTATGTGCCTTAACCACTCGGCTATACCGGCACCCCTAACTGTCAGTGTTGTGGATTATTGCTTTAGTTGTCTTGGTATGGTTCGCTCTGGTCCTGTCTTAGTCACTGCATAGTCTGATGGGGTTATTTCCAATAATTCCGAGCTCATACAGGATGGACAAGGTGGCAAAGAGAATGTAGCAGAAGAGTGAAACGATTCCCAGCTTCCAGTCTAGCTTCCATCCGTTGACATGGACTGCTATGAAGAGGAAGGCGATGGAAAGGAGGAGTGTGGATGAGATGAAAACCAGCCCGGTGCTGTTGACCTCTACAGGATTAACAGTGTCTACAAATACAGTCATAATGAACCAGGGCAGTCCCAGACACAGCATATCAAACACATTAGAGCCCACGATGTTGGACATGGCCATGTCAGCTTTCCCTGCGGAACAGATAACAGCATGTGTAAGCCATTTTTATATTATACCTACAATTACTGCATAACATATACTGACAATCTGTAATTTTCTGTATAAATGTGGCTTTACACTGTACATCTGCGGTGCAATTTAGAGAATGGTTTGATTAGTTTTAAGTTATCCCAAAATTACCTGGTTGGAGCTTGGAGATTGAGTGTGGAAATCTTAACCAGTGAAATTAATCAATAGGGCAAACGAGTCCTAAAGTCTATACACCCTAGTTCATAAATAAAATGTTCCATTCAGAAATCCCATGGACTTTTTTCCTTATCACTTAATTAACTTTGGTGTTCCAAAAATAAGTAGTCCAGGTGCTGTTTACGCATATGATTTGTTACCAAGCATAAACTGATACCAGAAAAGTACTAATTTACCCAAATAGACAAGCCTGAATACAAATCTCACACTATCAAATAACTCAAAATAAACTATACAGAGCCACCTCCCTGACAGAATGCACAGACTATATAATTTTGATACTTTATACATTTTTTAAACAATTCATTACATTACATTATTTGAGTGAATGGAATTTTTGAAAGGAATATTGCTCTATGACCGGGTGTGTGGTTTGACAACAGACTTTGATACTCTTAGTTGTTAATACATTGGCCTTAAGCAAGGCACTTACGGAGCAACTGCTTCAGTTGTGCTGCTCAGCGATAAAAGAATGATGTTGCCATCTACTGGTTGTCTACCAGATGAGAATTTATCTGAGAAGTTAAAGCAGGGTTTTTACAGTATCAAGGCTGCTCAGCCCATCTAACCTGCATAAATAACATAAAATACAAAATAAAATCCCCCTGAATAGCACTTCCATTGTTCATAATTAGCCACTTTTGTCAGAGTAAAAAATTCAATCAGTTTTGGCCTGTCATTAATTAGTCTAAATAGGACTTCCTACTATAATTTAGTGCTGATTAACCCATTAAGACCCGAGGCAAGATTCTACAAATGCCTTCTAAATCAGTAGTTCTCAAACGTTTTTGTGCCAAAGACTTGATATGTATTTGGCCGCGGATCCCCATCTGAAAATGTTTTGTGCCAGTGACCCCCAGAAGAGAAGATATGTGTAAAAGAAATTACATTATTCACAATTTTTCAACCGTGATTATGATACAATATAAAGTATTATTATGTATTACTACCATGATAATTACAATACACTACAATAGATCATAACAGTGATTATAATACAATATAATCTATCATAATGTATTACAACAATAAGCCTGGTCTAAATAAAAAGTCAGTGAGTGATCAGTCATTATGTTTGGCCCCGTTTGGCCTAGCTCAGACCTACTCTGGACTGGTGCCAAAATAGGCACCCATTTCAGACCCCTTTGACACCACTAAATCCAAAGGTTTCTGAAAAACTGAAATGTAAAATGGGTTAAACAGTGAAACTGTTACCTTCTCTAGCCACCATAACACTTGCTATAGTGTCAGGTATACTAGTCCCAGCAGCCAACAGTGTCAGCCCCATCACTGTATCAGGGATGCCAAGGGTCTCTCCTGTACACAAAAATAGACACACAGTCTGAGTAAAAAACAACAAAATAGAGCTGGGTAAAGATAAGCTCAGCTATTATAGTCTCATGGTACATATCTCTGCTGTCCAGCAGCAACCAGCTAACTCCAAAATGTACATTTTTCAGGAAAAAAAAAAAAAGTGGAGTTAGGAGGTTTTGTTCATCATTGATAAGAACAGCTAAATGGTCGAAAGGGGGTGGAGCCTAAGAAGAAGAAAACATGCAAAAGCGTCAAAATGGACGATATGGTAAATTATATTTTTTCAAGATATGTTATTTCAACACCAACTACTGGTCCTCCCTTTAAAAGCGACATTTTAAGTCTCTGTACATGCTGTGTGCCTATTCAAGAAGTGTCCATTGTTCCATTTTGGGTGCTGCAGGCACCCAAAAAGGCAACAATGCTAAAACACAAATCAAATACCATTACTGACTATTGCTTTGATGCTTTCCAAGGACTGGGAATTCATAGTAGCCTACCTGTTCTACCCTGTCCTCCCCTGCCCTCCATACGACTTGACTTTTCTCCATGTGAGCCTTTCTGACGACTATGGAATAATAATCCCATTATATTGCAATAGCTCTACTACCGTCACATGATGAGGCTGCCCTTCCAGGCTGATCTTATGGTCAGGTTTACAGTTTATTTTCTCTTGTACTGGAAGGTTGACTCTTCCTGCAGCACCCATGACTGTTCAGCATACACAAACCCTCGGCTCACATGACTGTGTTGCCTTGGGGTTGAGGCAGGCCCTAATCCTACTGTGGCTTGCTGGACTGATGCCTGCGTAGTGTACACACAGCTCACTGGAGCTACACTACCCCTAACTCTCCAGGACAAAGGCATCTCAGGAATGACCCAGCAGACCAACATGTGATTCTACTCTAAATATAAAATATGTTTCCCAGAAGTTTCAAACATGCAGCCCAGCAGCCGTAATGCCGGGGTTCCAGGACTTAGTGAGTGACTGACACACTCGAGGAGAAATACATTTGAGATAAAGGTGTTTTATACAAATAGTCCTGCAGGGAAACAGAGAAATTACAAAGTATGTCCTGAAGGTTGAAAACAGATGTCATGTCTAATAAATTCAAACCTAGAGAGAGAATTCATTAAAATGATCATCACAGAATGATTGATTAACCCATAGGCCTGAGGTTCCGATTCTACAAAATGTCTTCTAAATCCTAATAGTTGTTTTTTTAAAAACATGTTGCTATGTCAGTGGTTCTCAAATGTTTTCATGTCAAAGACCCCAAAATGTACATGTATTTGGCCGCGGACCCCCATCTCAAAATATTGAGTTTCAGGGACCCCCAGAAGCAAAGATTTGAGTTACAAATGTTCGCTTTAAAAATATATATATTCAAAGATTTGCACACATTTTCTTGATTTTTCAAAAATAGCAGATCTACAAGCTCGTAGCGCGGCACTCAGTGACAAAGTGACACAGATGCGTCCCAGGTCTTAATGGGTTAAAACAAAATTATACATTTACCAACAATGGTGACCATCCACACGAGTATATATGTGAACGCTGAGATCCAGACAGCTGACATGAGGAAGGTTATCATGTACCACGGCTTCCAGAATCTCCTTCTGCAATCAGGGATGGTGAGGAAGAGTAGGGCAATGACAGGCAGAGACAGGACCCAGAGAATCCGCTTGAGGTCGTGCTCAGGCATCGCGAAAACGCTTTTATGTACTGTAAAATGGGGAGGCAGTGGGACAGACAGACACAAGTAGAGCCTAATTAATATTTTCTTGTACGGCTATGTCGCCTGCCAAGAATAACTGACTTTCGACTGAAAATTAGGCTTAACTTGTAAGCTGAGTATTTCCAGCAAAGACATTACACTACTAATGTCCTAGTTGGTGGAGACATAAAGGCAGACAAGAGGTACAGTATTAAGTTGCCATCTAACCTTCAGGAATCTCATTCAGGCCGTGCAGGCTAAGGGAGAGGTGGGAGTAACCGGAGTCATCCTGGAAGATTCCGCTGTCTGTTCTAGATCGTCTGTGGACCCTGAGACTGGGATCATCATTCCAGCCAATCAGAGGTTGGGTTTCTATTTTCTCCCCAGACATCTTACCCAGACAGGTGCAGCAAGGGCTGAACCTCCTCAGCACAAAATCACTGATGCGGAGGTCAAAACACAGTACCACGATGTAGACCCCGTACACCAGCAGGAGACAGGCAGCATCATACCTACAAAATTAATGATAATAATAATTTGAGAGCGAGACTGTATAAATTGAACTAATGCACCTGTGGTGCAAACCCTGTACACACCAACACCTCTTGTTATACTCTGAGGAAGACAAGTCGAAATAACAAAAACCCTGCAAAATAACAAATACGTGCAGACCAGTCGTGTGCTCCATATTTTATTTGGGTAGTCTCTCCTGAAGTGCCCAGGTATTATTCTCTCTACCTCTTGTATAATAATGTATAATAATCTTTTCAGAGCATCCTACTGATCATTCCCTCGAGTTTCATGAAAATATGATTTCTTCCCTACCCAGCAAGCACAATGACGTCATGATGACGTTATGATGACGCCCGGTCATCACCCCGGTGACGTTCAGGACTAGGCCAGTTCACAGCCCATATGGGGATGATCTTTACGTCATTTACAGGACGTCATCACCGGGACATCATATGGACATTTGGACAGCAATTTTGGGTGAGAGAAATGTGTTTAGATGACGTCCTGGAAGTGACGTTTTTGTGGTCAGGATTAATTTTGGTTGAAATCAGGTGATATTCTGGGCCAGATCTGACTTGTCTTGGTTTGACTTGATCTAGCCCCAATCGAGACGTCACTGATTGGTCCGGGTCCTGACTGTGCTTGCTGGGTAGTCTTCTTGCGGGCAAAAAAACTGTTACATATTGCTGTGGGCAGGGTGATCATCCAATAACATGAAAAAGCTCCTTCTCCTTTATCATAACAAACAAAATTGTGCTGCTCTAGCTAGTGTATACAGTATACATTATGATGCTGTAACACAAAATGTGTGTGTGGATAGTGTAAGCAATTATACTGTGCAACTGTGAGTATGATTTATTCACTCACCAGTACACCTTGTTATCAGAAATGATGGCAATAACAGCAGAAACACTAATGCCATAGGCCAGGCAGTCCCTGAATAGTGGCCAACAGGTGAGGTGACACGCCTGAGAGGAAATTGCACAGTTCCATATTATGATTTACAGTTCACACAATGAAATGTACACAATGATCCTTCCACCTTGACCTAGAAAATAGTCACTGTCTTGGATGTTTTATTGTTAGGCAATCTTTCTCATAATTTTGTGTGTGTGGGTGCGTGCACTTGCGTGTGTCAGTGTGTGCAAGTTACGTTACGTGTGCAAGTTAAGTAAAAGATTCAGGTTGGGTTCGGTGTTGCAGGATTAGGCATTTATGGGTAAGGTTTATGGGCTTCTAATGACTTTTTCGGTCCCCATAGGGATATAAATGTGTGTGTGTGTGTGTGTGTGTGTGTGTGTGTGTGTGTGTGTGTGTGTGTGTGTGTGTGTGTGAGTGAGAGAGAGATTGAGAACATACAGCAGAGGTCAGAAGTCCACAGGCAGCACAGATTCCTAAGAGGTTGTAGACTGCTGATCCCACGATGGTGCTTACTCCAATATCTCCCTTTGTTACAAAAACACCTGATGAACAAAACAACATCTGGTCTAAGACAAGGTACTAACGATGACGCTAACAAATGCTACAGCATGAAGGATCTAAACAGAATTAACCAATTTCAGCAACGTTTACTATCAGAATATATAACTAATTAATACTTTTAAAAATAACATGAATGAGTTAAATGAACACTCCAGATTTTACTGTGTAGGGGATAAAGACGGTTTCAATGTTGTCTTGTTTTATTGTTATATGTCAGGGACTAAGGGTGACTAGGAGACTGAAGGAGACTAAGTCCTTTATTTTTACACCACATTCTAACTGTACTGTATTCACCTGTTTCCTAGGCTGTGTGTTTTCCACTTCCTGTCGGATTTCATTGGATATCATTAGTCATCTGACCAGTTTCATTGGATTTCATTGGATCAAATCGACAGGAAGTGGAACACACACAGGAAGTGAAAAGCCTAGGAAACAGGTGAATACTGTGCTGTATTTGAATGCTCTGTTTGTTAATATACTGTCCCTCCCAAATAAACACATACATTAAATTAAATGTTGATTCCACTGATGCCATTGGAGCTCATCGTAATTGTTGTTAGTATTTGATGCTGCTTACCCAGAAAGGCTGTGACCAACTCAGGTGCAGAGCTTCCAGCTGCCATGAATGTAGCCCCTGCTACATCCTGAGACAGACCCAGGCCTGGGAGAGACACAAATGAGTTGATACAAGTAGCCGTTATAACCATTGCCAGAAATAGGCTACATGCTGCTTATTAAACCCCATATGGGTAACCGGAGAGCGGAGACCCTCAGGGCTCAATACTAGTGTATTTTCAGTTGTCTGTTATTGTGGGGAAAGCTTTAGCTGAAAATAGCCGATCGACAAGCTCACAATGCGACGCTGGAGGTTTATGTGGTTAGTTACGTATAGGTAGAAATACATTGAGGGAACTGTAATCTTACTGAAAGTTAAAACTTTCAATTCAAGATGGAATTGAATTATTGTATGTATTGGCATCTCGAAAGTAAAGGCACATTTTGTACGTTTGAAGACTATATTTTTATTAGGCTACATGCTTTGGAATATATGGTATAATGTTCTGCCAAATAATAAGTATTATTTATAGTCAAGTTATGTACAATAGAGGCTACTATAGTGCATGTTACTTACGCTCACTGATAACTTCCAGGGATGGAAGAAAGTAATCGTCACACACTATTGCGACAGCTAAGAACATGTAGAAAATGATCATGAAATATATGACAAGTCCTCCATCCTTTCTTTCTTGTACTGTGAAGAAGCCCTCAGGAAACTCAGATGACTGTGGTGAGATGCATTCTGTCTCATTTTCTGAAATAACAGCAGCATGGCAACAAAAATTAAACAAATCTAGAAAATTAATTAACAAAACCCCTGTTGCTGATTTACAACCACAATATTATTTTGGATTTTATAGTGAATTAGAAGAAGGATTAGTCACAAACACTGACACACTTAAAGAAAAAACTTTATCATAGGTTACTTTTTGGTTAGTTAGTTCGTTGTTGTTTTCACTTTTAACTAAAAAATATCTAAGATAAACAAATGAAAAACAGAACAAAAAAACAAGATCAACCAATTTCAGTCCCATATAAATACAGATACAGATTCATAATGTATGTCTGTTCAACATAGTGAGTGACACAGGACCAGAGAAGAAAGCTCAGTGGTGGAAAAAGTACTCTTAGTAAAAGTATCAATACTGCAATGACAATGTAGAAATACTCTGTTACAAGTAAAAGTCTGGAATATGTATATATTTTTAGAGTAAAAGTACAAAAGTATTGGTATCAAAATGTATTTAAAGTACCAGAAATGTAAAGTACTCATTGTGCAGAATGTCCCATTTCACAAGTTTTCAAATGTATACACATCTTTTGAAAATAGCAGATCTACAAGCTCACAATGCGTCTCATCCCGAGGCACTGTGAGCTTGTAGATCAGCTATTTTCAAATGCCTGAAATGTATTTAGGGCTCAAGTGGTTAATCTGTTTTGTAATAATAATCAAAATCTACAAAGTAACTAGTAACTAACGCTTTCAAATAATTGTAGTGGAGTAAAAGTACAATATTTGCCTCTCAGATGTAGTGGAGTATAAGTAAAAGTACAGAAAATTGGAAATATTCCACTAAAGTAAAAAATAACTCAAAATTGTACTTAAGTACAGTACTTTAGTAAATGTACTGTAATTTTTGTTTAAGTACAATTTTCCACCACTAAGCTATATCTTGTTAAAGGTAGGCTATTCCAAGAAAGGACTCCAGATCTAGCAAAAGTTTCCATGGACTTATAGTCCTGCTATAGCATGTGGTTAACATAAGTATGTACTTTAAAAGGCACAATTTATTATTCACACCATAAACAATCTTACCAAGAGCCCTTCGCACCCTGCTAGACCGGCCTGCTTGTGCTGATGATGTTGCAGTGAATGACACGAGATGAATTGTCCCATAAGAAATTAATGTCAAACCCAAAAAATAAGGTATAAAATCCTTTCTCTTCTTGTACGGAGGTGATGTCGCTTGATTCATGATTATTTGATTTAAAAAAATATATATATATTTGTCTTAAGGACTCATTTGATTGTTCCTGTACAGTAAAGCAAAAAGCCTGGCAAACATTAAAACAGCTGCCAGTAAAAAACCTGCATCTACCACTACACACTACGAGCTGCAAAGGGGATTATTAGGGGGAAGCATCTTTTAAAGGTCTGTAGGCTAGCCTTCTACCAAGAATGGAGGATCACGAGATGCATTCCGCTTGGCTTGAACACACTCAGTCTTGTTAATACCCCTTGGTACAGGACATTAGGATGGACTTATTACAGAACACATAAAAGGTGTTCTTGCTCTGATCCTATGGGATTCTGGGAAGGACTGTCCATGTGCTTTAGCCTAAAGCTAGGCCACCTCAAACGTATTAAAGGGATATTTCACTTTCAAATAAAATAAACATTAACAAAAAAATATATATAGGCTACATTTATGAAAAAAAAGTAATGGAAAAACCACGGCCCCCTCACACATTAGACTGTCCTTTAATGCGTGAGGGGGCCGCAATTTTACCATTACTTTTTTCATTTATTTCTTATATATATATATTATATATTTTTTGTTTATTTTATTTGAAAGTGAAATATTCCCTTAAGTGATGTGAAAAACGGTCTATTGACTTTACTACATATGTGAGTGTGGGCCTCATAGCGAAAAGAAAATGAAGAAAGATAAGACAAAGTTGAAGTTCAAACCGCAAACTGACGTAACCAATAAGGGGGGGGGGGGGGGGGGGATCGGGGGTCCCAGGAATGTGTTCAGGCATGCCTCAAAACTAGTGCTCCCTTCTTCATAACATAGAGCTGGGCACAGCATGGACCAGTGGGTGCATCGGTTCATGTAGCCTACATTTCACATACTTTAATGATGATGGCATGATGGAAAGTGGTAAGTTTATAATTAGCCTACTATTTTTAAACAGTCATGTTTATATCCCCTTTCGGAATCGGAACCATAGAGTTACAAATAAGTTCGGTGTTCGGAACCCTGTGTACAGAGTTGAGAGTTCCGAAAGGGACTATAAATGTTTCCTACTTCTTCTGTTTGAATCATGTGCTGTAATGACCTGGAGTTATATCACTGCTCGCAGGTGGTGGTTAACTGATCTGACCTCGCATACTGGATGAGACACAGAAACAAACAGGTGAGAGAGGCTATATACTTTTATTGACCAATTTATAGGCATATGTAAGACACGAGTGGGTGAATGGCTCCTCCTTGTGGTGTTTGTCTGTGAGTGTCGCTACAGTCAGGTACACGACACAATGCAGTGCACAGGTGTATGTGATCATGCCGATTTGCATAATCATTTGTGGCCACAGTTAGAACCATTTGAATAGTAGGCCTGTCTATTGTCTAAAGTTTTTGTATTTTTGTCTTCCTACATGTCTCTAGTTTATATTTTGGTATGATAACCCTTCCAATCTTGTAGCTTAATGGCAGTTATCACTACCTACCGGCTAATGTATCCGGTAGGAGACACAAAGTACAATCTTTGTTTCTCCTACCGGAAATACACCCGGGCATCAAATTATTGCTACAAAAAACAAAATATATCCATGTATTCAAGGCTTCATGGGGTGTGCAATTGATAACTTCTCAGATTTTTGGTGTTTGCAAAAAGACTGCTTTCCATAAGCTTGTAAAAGTTGACCCTCCTTCGGTCTAGGGTGATCATAGCTGAATGGGTAAATATCTTATGATGATATTCACATTCATGATGTATTTTAGGTCTCTCTCTCTCTCTCAAAACAATTAAAACTAATCGAAATAGAATAAACACATGTAAACAGAGCTGTATCACATTGCAATTGTGTTTATTGGTATTTGCCTGTTTTGTATGTTCAGTAGTTCTATGCAGGGATCATCACCATACTGGCTTGGGATGAACATTTTCAAATGTACAGTATACTAGGGCAGTGGTTCTCAAAGTGGGTCGAGGGACCTTCAGGGTTCCTTGAAGGGGGTCCAAATGGACCCTTACAGGTCTGTAACTGAGAGTGTACAAATGGGTTCAGAGTTACTTGAGTAAAAGTACAAAGGTATTGGCATCAACATATACTTAAAGTACCAAAAGTAAAAGTACTCATCATGCAGAATGTCCCGTTTCACAAGGTATCATATGTATAAAATTGATAAAAAATCTTTTGAAAATAGCCGATCTACAAGCTCACAACACGTCACGATGCAATGCGTTGTGAGCTTGTAGATCTGCTATTTTCAACTAGCTAACATTTAAATAGGGCTGGTAAAGTGGTTAATGTATGTTTTGTAATAATAATTAAAATCTACAAAGTAACTAGTAACTAAAGTTGTCAAATAATTGTATTGGAGTAAAAGTACAACATTTGCCTCTGAGATGTAGTGGAGTAGAAATACTACAGTAAAGTAAAAGTACCTCATATTTAGTTTTACTTACTGTAGGTACAGTACTTGAGTAAATGTAATTAGTTACTTAGTTTCCACCACTGTTTGTACATCACCCAGAAGATTATGAGCTTTTCCTTATTAGTCATGTTTTCAAACTCTCTTTGGGTGTTTAAATCTGTGGGAACTGGAAGTAAGCCTGTGAGTCTCTGATGTCTTGGTACAGTGGGCAGGCTGTGAGAAATTGCAGCTCAGTTTCAACCTAATTTTGTGCGCAGTGGGTATGTCTTCTCTTGGGAGCCAGGTTTGCCTGTGGCATGCCTTTCATGTTCGAGAGTGTACAGTATGCTCACTGAGTCTGTACACAGTAAAGGATTTCTTCAGTTGTTTTGGCTCATTCACAATGCTCAGGTATTCTGCCACAATATGTATTCTCTGTTTAGAACCAAGTAGCATTCCAATTTGCTCTGTTTTGGGTCGATTCTTTCCAATGTGTCAGAAAGCTTTCTTTTTGTTTCATCTTGTGATTTAGTTTTACTGGGTTTTCTGTCTGGCTCTGCTTGTGAACAGAGTCCCAGAACCAGCTGGCTGAGGGGCATCTCTCTAGTCTAGAGTTTACAGGTGTTGGCTTTGTTGTGTAGTGCCTCTGGGTCACTTTCTTTTAGGTGAATTCAAATGCCCTCTTTGGATTTTTTTTAATAATTAGTGGGTATCGTCCTAATTCTGGTCTGCATGCATTATTTGGTGTTTTGCGTTGGGTTTGGAGAATAGATTTGCTGCAGTCTCAATTAGTTTTTGTTATGGATCCCAGTCCTCACAACCATAAAGGGAAATGGGTTCTATGACCAAGTCCCAAATTCTGGACCCAGATTTGAATCAGGCTATTGTCTCTGTCGGGGGGGAAACCTCATCTGTCCTAAACTGTTACTTTTCAGGATTTGCCGCGTTTCGAGCTTGTGGATCTGCTACTTTTGTGTGATGTTGTATGAGCAAGGGCATTCATTTACGAATAAAACACATTGAAATATGGAGATAGGAGGTTTCTGCCGGACAGCGACAACTGACAATAGTCAGCTTATTTTCTCTCTCTCTCTCTCTCTCTCTCTCTCTCTCTCTCTCTCTCTCTCTCTCTCTCTCTCTCTCTCTCTCTCTCTCTCTCTCTCTCTCTCTCTCTCTCTCTCTCTCTCTCTCTCTGCCACTCCAAAAGCAACCAGTAGGTGGCAGTGTTTGCTCTTAAATCATAACAAGAATTGACTGACAGACACTTTTTATTGGCTGATATTTACTAAAATGAAAACCAGTAACTTGATAACTTGATGATTTCAAGAAAACAATGTAAACATTGAAACAAGTTTCACTCTGTGTTCATCTGAGATCCTATGATACATGTTTTCCTCAATAGAGGAATTACCTTTTGAGGAACTGTAGCACACCATGTATTTAGTTATCAAGAACTGTGGAGAGTAAATGTCACACTCTATAGCTTGGAGGTCTACATATCTATGCACAATCTTGATATGTTATATAACGTGTGTGTGTGTGTGTGTGTGTGTGTGTGTGTGTGTGTGTGTGTGTGTGTGTGTGTGTGTGTGTGTGTGTGTGTGTGTGTGTGTGTGTGTGTGTGTGTGTATGGGGTCAGTATGGGGGGGTCACTTGTGTGGTAAAGTACAATAATAAGTTGGCAAGACTCCTCTGTGTACACTTAGTGTGCATGTGTGCGCATGCATGTATTTTGTTGCAGCAGGATATAGGAGCAGGTTGACAATATATATTTCTGTCCATGCAGGGTAAACCAACTCTTTTAGGATAATGTGCGTATTGCTGTGTAGTACTATAAGGGAAGTACTGCACTTTGAATCCATTTAGCTGCATCTCACCTTGTGCTTATGTCAGTCACTGTAAAAGAGGGGAGGAGGAACCAAGGAGGAACCAGCTAGACCTGAAAAACAGGAAGAGTTTGTTCTCATCGTGACAAATGGAAAAGTAAACAGCTTTTATTCGTTTCACTTGAGCTGCTCTTTGTCTTTTCGACCTATGCCCAGTGAAATTATCCTTATCAATTTCTTATCTGTCCCTTATTGTATGCTGTGCCTTTGGCTGTCGGGAACGTCGTGTGTTTTGTGTACTTCAACTTGTTAAATTCCAGCACCCTGCCCTCTCAGAGAGAGGAGTGCTCAGTGTTCAAGGTTCAGGCAGATAAGGAGAGGTGAGTGGCTGACGCAAAGTCCGTGTTATGTTACCAAAGGCTCATATCAGATTACCGTTGACAGCAGGTAGAGTGAAACTGAGCAGCAGTCAGATCGCTGTGGAGCAGACAAACAGGAACTGGAATTGACAAGGGACTACTCCTGCTAAGCCCAAGAAACCCCAATAGACTGCTTCATGTTGTTGTTCTGAGGAAGAGAGCACTGCCATGGCTAAGAAGACAGAGCTATATCTTCTGTTGGTGGTGTGTTTTTTGGGGTTTGTTCGGTGTTCAACAGCCTTGTTGTTCTGGACTGCCCTGGTGGATATCAGCTTTTACGACAACCTGAGCAATCAGACTGTGAACCGATACTGTGAATGTGGACTGTACGGCCGTAACTCTCCCCTGGAGGCGGCCCAAGGCATTGTGACATTGCCGAGCTCGGACCCCATGGGATGTGGCCAAGACCCCTTCAACAACCGCAATGCCAGCTCACCGCCATGGATCGCTCTCATCAAGAGGGGGAACTGCACCTTCAGTGTGAAAATAAACGCCGCCAAGCGGCAGGGCGCGTCTGCTGTGGTGCTGTACAATGAGGACGAGACTGGGAACAGGACAACTAACATGGCACATTCTGACGCCACCGGCATCGTGGCCATCATGGTCGGTAACATACCGGGCATGGAGATCGTGAAGTTGGTGAAACGGGGCATTGACGTCAGGATGATCATTGAGCCCGGCAACGCCCACGGACCCTGGATGGACACGTATTGGCTATACTTCCTGTCCATCGCCTTCTTCATTGTGACCGCGGCGTCCATCGCCTACTTTGTGTTCATCTCGGCCCACCGGCTCCACAACATGCGGGTGCAGAGGACCGCTGACCGGAGGCTGAAGAGCGAGGCAAAGAAAGCGATCCGCCAGCTGGAGGTCCGAACGATGAAGAGAGGGGACGAGGAGACGGCGTCCGACTCTCACACCTGTGCCATCTGCATCGACGGCTACAAGGTGGGGGAGGTGGTGACGGTGCTGACGTGCGGACACATCTTTCACAAGGCCTGCATCGAGCCGTGGCTGCTGGAGAAGAGGACTTGCCCCATGTGCAAGTGCGACATCCTCAAGGCCCTGGGAGTGGAGGCGGAGGAGGAGAAGGAGGAGGTCAACTCGTCCTCGTCGCCACCAGATGTCACTGTGGTCACAGTTTCGGGAGGGGAGCCCCTGTACGAGGTGCCACTCACTGACCCACCAACACCTGACCTCGGGAGACATCCGCATCACTATGACAACAGAGGCTTTGAGGGAGACTTACAGGACCAAAGGCAACAGCTGTAAACCACAGGACAGGCTTTCAAATGGATTCACTGTTTTGTTTTTGTTTTTTTGGGGGGGACCATAACAATAGATTGTTATTGACTGGCACAATGAAATCAACTGCAAATAATGTTCATCTTGCAAATCAGGCATGCTAGTGTAAAATGTCAAAGGAATTACGAGTCTTTGAAATCATCAGCTCATACATCCTGTGTGTAATTTAACTCTGGCTGAGTGTAAGAAATGTACATGTAAAGCTGACTGTTTCCTGGTAATACGTCATGACATTTTCATTACATTTCCTCAAATGCAAAGTTCCTTATTGTTGGGTGTGTTCAGAAAATGGCACTCAGACGGCCTGCACATACTAATGTCAGTGCCAGAAGATTTTTTATTTCTACATTCAGAATGTTCACTCTACCAGAACCTTTTCGGTGTTCTTGGAAGAAGTATAGCAGTGTATTGAATGTTAACATTGGTAGCCACATGATGCAATACTAGCAAAATAGGCTTGCAAGTAGCCTAAGCTAGCTGCAATTCCCATAAGAAAAATAATCACTTTGCCAACCCACCAAAACTGGAAAGGCTGCATAGCACTGGGAGGAATGAATGACGTATTCCAGGTCATGACGTGCTTTACTTATGATCCATTAACCAGAGTCTGTAAATAAAGAACGATGGGCCTATTAAAAAAAGTCCCATTACAAAAGTGGCAATGCAATAAATTACATTAAGTGCTCCATGACAATTGTGTATGACAGAGCATATATAAAAAGCACCTTGACTGCTGAACAGGGGATAATTCTTCCTTTATGTGTTTATTTTTGTTTTGATTTGTTCAAATCAATATGACATTGGGGTATTGATATATGAATAATGAACTTATTTCTGTTCATGAATAGTTAATGGAGTACAGTCAGGCCACTCATCGAGATGAACACCATTTATTGCAGTGATATTATGCATTGTATTTGGAGGTGTGGCTCTACTCCTGTGATGCTCCAGAACAAATCTGCGCAAGCATGATTGACACAGACTTGACTCTGAACTAACAACCCCCCATGAGGCAAGATACACAGTTATTATAGACATTATAATATGAACCCCAATAGGGTAGAAATTAAAGATGCGTAGTTATTAAATGAACATGATAATATAAACTTAGCCTCAGTAAAACTATGCCTAACCCTAAACTTATTCCTAACCTTAACCTCACTAAAACTATGCCTAACCCTAGACTTATTCCTAACCTTAACCTCAGTAAAATGAATGCAGGAATACAAGAACCGCTGGGGCCGAGCGTTCCGTGCAAAAAAAGGGTCCGACTAGGTTGTTGTACCGACGGTTCTGGTTACCGACTGGGAAGGTGGTGGGAGTTTGGTCACTGATGAGCTGGCAGTAGTGGTAATGGAGAGAGTATGTTGTTGAGCATGTAGAATGACTGTCAGTCTGCTTAAATAGGCCGCTTAGTTGTTCCATTAAGATCGTGGGCGTATGCGATTGAAGGGTTTATGGCGTGAGACAGGCTTGATCTCCGATGTTCCACTATTTTGGTCTCAAAACCAGTGGTTCTCAAGTGGGGTCCCCAGACCCCACCTGGGGAACCACTGCTCTAAGCAACCAATAGGACGTGAAAAAAAAGAAATAGAATATTTTTCTCTTTGAATGACTTTGAATACCCGTAAGGTCTACCTCTCTCTGAACTCTTACACAAACAATTTTACATAATAGAAAAGATTTCAGTGGTCTCCCAAGATTTGTCTTATCTCTTAACGACGAAGCTCTCTAATTCAGTTATCTGCTGTTGTCTATGACAAGGTGATGATAATGATAAACAATGAATGTATTTTTCTATATTGAATCAATTTCCTCACTGTATGTACAGATTTCAGGAGTCTTGAATTGTTCCATGACGATGAGTCCAACTTGCTGTATTGAATCACATTGATGCTTATTAGATTGCAATAAATCCCTCGATATGAGGACAAACAAACGTACATGCATTTGCATGAGAATTCAATTGTATGCGTATGATGTAATCTGCGCACACCTGTCTGTCTGCGTGAGTGTGAACGCCTGTTTGTGAGTGTGCACAGTGTGCCTTTAATCATGCTTTCACAGTAAGAGTACACAGTAAAAATCAACTCAGTATTGAGCCAGTGTTTCAACTAGGTTCATTGGTTGGGAGGGGGGGTGTACCTCGGCTGGATGTGGATGGGCCGGGGGGGGGGGGGGGGGGGGGGTGTCAGTATTGCCAGGATACACAATCCTTTTCACAATTATCTGGCTAACTTTCTAATCCTGCTTTGTGAGATAACATTTTTACCATCTGACTTCTACAAACTATGCTACCAACTCCCCAAGTAGGCCTATCGTACATACTTTAACTCTGTAATCTATGCCTGTTGCCTACGTCTCAAAATGATATTGTTCCCCTAACACTATTGTGCTCTGCTGTATATAGCAGACGTGCAAACTTGTAGCTTTTCAGCTACAATAGCCGTTTTGAACCCAAATAGGGCAATTGTGTGACACCTGACCCGAAAAAACAACATGTTGTCACCTTTTTCTCCTTTTTCACCTCAGGGCTGTTTGCATGCCTGATATAGTTATTTCAGGAGTAGTTACAGAATGTGCATCTTTGGTTTTTGACAATCTTGCGAAGATTCAAATAGATTCCCAAATGAAATTGAGTGGCTGGTAATTCAGTTCACATACAAATAACATCAAACTTTGTGTCATTAATTTAAAGTATGGTCTACACCTGGTCTATGTGAAAGTGCCTTTAGGCAACTCGTGATTTGGTAGTAAAATAAAATTGACGTGACTTGCAATTACTGTCCCTATAATCTTTTAACTCAAGAGTTTACGAATGTAAACCAAATGGACCCGTATTCCATTTGGTTACATTCACACACTCAGAGCTAAATTATCACTTAGGATTTCACAGTGTAACGATATCCTCTGACTGCTGGGGATGAGCGAGTCTGTAATTACCTTTGCACAGGAGGGAACCAGTCCTCTCACATCCTGACTTAGAGCTGGATAATCACCCATATTTTAAGGCGATATTTGAAGGCGACAGGACCTGGTTACTGGAAAAGGTTCCAGTATAATATAGGTAGTATATTGTATTTATGCAGGCTGTTTTGTTTCTTTGTAACATGTATTATTTACGTCTTGCAAATGTGTTTATTTATTTATTGTAGATGAGTCGATCATGTGTTCATGTCATGTCTTGTTCTGTGTATGAGGACCACATGAAATAAATCCTCGACTTTATTGTGTTATCCTCGTTAGGTTTTAACTGTATGTTAATACTTTTCATTTAACCTTAACTAAACTAACACGGCCAAGACAGGGGGATACTGTACACATGTGAGGTTGTGGAGAGGACAAATGGCCCCCTAAGGATGGAGCCAATAAAACCAGGCAGCTTATTAGCAGCAAACTGCAGCATAGCAATGTGACTATCCAGCCAATAGACTGCAGAGGTTTCTCTCTCACCTCTAACCAACTGTCTTTCCTTACACCTTATCCTGCCTTGGCCTGGTCCCCATTCGGCTATTGTGTGTGTGTGTGTGTGTGTGTGTGTGTGTGTGTGTGTGTGTGTGTGTGTGTGTGTGTGTGTGTGTGTGTGTGTGTGTGTGTGTGTGTGTGTGTGTGTGTGTGTGTGTGTGTGTGTGTGTGTGTGTGTGTGTGTGAGTGTGACACACATACTGCACACTCGTGACTATTGCTAGCAGTCTTAGGTTTCAAGGTGGCCCGCAAGTCCTCCGGCGACTGTTTGAGCTTGTGAGTGTGGTGATCCACGTGAAACACCTCTCTAGGGCAGGGTGTTATGGAAAATATAAAAGATTGAAAGGCTATCTGGGAGGAGGCCCCACACATGGTCCAATTAAGGAGCCTGCGCCCCCCACCCCCCTTCATGGTATTCCCTCTGCCCTCAGCTCAGTGTATGTTACAGCCTTACACTGCTTACACAGTGTTCAGAGGTCACAGGTCGCAGTGGTACTTGTAGCACAGAGAGGCAGAGAATCAATAAGGAACTAACTACCCGCATGGTGAACTGGGCCAGAGATGACATGTTTGCTGCTTCATCTGATTTATAGAGGCTGCTAAAGGAGAACATTGAGTCGGAATGTTTTCATTAATAGCATACATACATTTCATTTACATGTGGCTAAATGCACTCATACCCGAATTGACCTTCAATTTCAAGTTATGCCTTAGCATCAGTGGGTTCATGTGGGCGCGGCTGTTTGTTTTGTTTGGTTTCTATGTCATGTGGCCGGTGAAAGCAAACACAAAATAGGGGAAGTGGGGCTTGTTCCATTAACCAGGCACCGATCACTTCCTTTCATTGAATGTTAGATGATAAGGTTGCAGCACCACCTGGTGGAGACAGTGGTTAACTGCAATGGACGTGTCAATCTGCTGCTTAGACTGAAAGGCCAGTCGAGGTATCCTCTCATTGACCACAAAGGAACTAGAGAGGTTTCTTGCATGAATACAAAGTGTAACATATTGTCCTGTATTCACTATGGCAACTGCTTTGGCTGTATCTTTACTAATTGAGATAACAATCTTACTGGTCATCTTTATCTTTACCATGTGTGTTGTCAATGTCAGTTTTATGGAGACATAAATACAACTTAGGCTATATGTGGAAACCTCTATGCGTGTGTGAAAGAGAAAGAGAGAGTGTTCTGTGCTCTCCGCTTCTGTGTGCAGTGTCAGATCAAGAAAACCCTTGTAATGAAATTACAGTAGGCTAGTCGTTCTGGTCCTGCACTCTCTTGTCTCCGGCCCGCTGGAGTAATCTCCCTAATGAAGGAAGGCAATTTGATTACAGAAGTGCAGCGGCAGAACCAAATGAATCATTTTGGTCAATAAGTAGTTCATAAAACATTTCTTGTTCTGGCGCCAGCAGCACAGTCAGAATATTAAATGGAATGCTTTGGTAAGCAGACATTTAGATCATTCTATGGGCTTGATGATGAAGTGGATGAAAAATGCACAGGGCCCTATAGAGAGAAATAATGTTGTTCTCTGCAGTGTTCGAGTCTAATTTGGCAGCGTAGAGGGGCTTTTAGCCGTAGTAATTTCTGACTAAATACCAGATAAAGGTCAAATTTTCTACATTCATATTTAGCTCTGCCATATCTCTGCAGTATAGTGACATGAAGCTCCACTCTAGATGTTGAATAGGCTAAACTGTCTCCCTCACTCGCAGTAGTGGGCCTCCTGTGTGAGTGTCTGAGCGTCGGTGGCCCCTTCCTTCCTGTTGCTGGAACTCAGGCAGATCAGATAGTGCCGAGTGTGACTAAAAACCGACAAAACCAAGGATGAACAAAACCTCTCTTCCTGTGTCATTTTCGCTAACACCCCCACCGTCCCCTCTATATATGCCAGATGACCCCCCCGGTCTCGCTCTCCTTCCTGCTGACAGACAACAAGATGAGAGGGCAGGAAGAAATAGAGAATGAAGGGATGTCACGTGCTGTAAGGAAGATGCTGCACCTCCGCTCTCCTCCCCGCAGCTTTTTCCCAAAGAATTGGGACCGAATGGTCGAGTTGAAGGAAGTGATGTCACAGGATTACATAGGCTTTTCATGTATGTCCTTCATTATAATAATGAAATGATCTCTCCCCTGTTGAATGTGTCACTTGTATCATGAATTCAGTGCATTTCACCTGCCTGCCCTCCTCTTGATGGTTTGAAGTCAAGTCTGCCATCTTCTGGAGAGATGCTGACACTGCATTAAGGTGACTTGTTAGTCACGCTGCTTATGGGGATGATTGATGGCTTGAGGAGCCGAATTGAAGGGACGCATATTTTAGGCTGCTTGTGATTTTTTTCCCCCCTCTAAATATTCATCACCATTCTGTCACCCACTGTGTTGCACTATCATTGATGCCTCACGCTGTTTTGAGACAGACCAAATCTACTGCGTGAGTGTGCACGTGCGCGTGCGTATCTGTGTGTGTACGTGAAAGGATCCACACCCCCCTTTTAATGGATTTTCCAGCTTTGTGGGTCTTGGATTGATTTGTAGCTGCCCTCTGATATGACAGATTCACTTTGGAAATGGGTTGTATTAAATGAGAAGTGCATGCACTGTGCAAAATGCATGTGGACTGGATGTACTGTAACTGGCCCTCTCTCAGGAGTGATGCCTCAGCATGGCGTCCTCGAATATCTAAGAGCGAGAGTGTAGCAATCAAACTATTTTTATGTTATTTATTTTAGAATACTGCATAATAGCCTTATTTGTGTTTTCGTATAAAAGAAGGATTTGTCAGCGTTCTTCCATCAGTGTTTCTCCCGCTCGCCATCAGATAGATAAGACTTTCATCATCAGCCTTTTTTGCAACGCCTGATAGCCTAGAGGGAAAGTTCAAGTTCAAAACTTCCTGCCAAGCTGCCATTCACCAGAGCATGACAAACTGAAATCAATGATCAATCTGCTTTTAATTATCCTTTGACATTTAGTTTTTTCGCATCTAGTAGACCCGTGGAGGCTCGATTCTATGAAATGTCAAAAGTTTGTGTAGCCTGTGTGTGTGTGTGTGTGTGTGTGTGTGTGTGTGTGTGTGTGTGTGTGTGTGTGTGTGTGTGTGTGTGTGTGTGTGTGTGTGTGTGTGTGTGTGTGTGTGTGTGTGTGTGTGTGTGTGTGTGTGTACTGTATGTGTTTAGGGCTGCGATTTAGGGCAGCGATTATTGTATTGATTACTTTTTCAATTAATTGAATAAATGAGAAGCACGTTTATTTTTTTGTTAATTAGGTTTTATACAGTATGCATACCTATGTAAAACACCTGATTGATTCTGTATAATCAACGGTGTCACGCAAAAATAGTCGATCTACAAGCTCGACAAGCTCAACGCGTAGCATCGTTGTGAGCTTATAGATCTGCAATTATTTGCTATTGTGTTAAAAAATACAACCCCCCCAGAAACAATTGTTAATATAGCTTCAGATTCGGTTTAACCACTTGAACCCTATTTTGTACTTCGGCTATTAAAACATTAAAAGAATCTTGAAAACATTTTATTTTTTTATGGTCTGTATATAGTGTGTCTCTGCAGGACTGCAGCCCTATCCGTCCTGTCTGCTTAACTCCTCTTGTGTCCTGTTGCCTGTGGTGATTAATTAATGACCCATTTGCTTAATTGCACTGAACTAGCAGGGCAGAGAGAAAGGGGGTGCTGGTGGGGGGTGTGGCATGGTGAGAGATGTTTGTAAAGGCTATACACACAGTAAAACCCTGACCATTCATTTAACCCTGAGAGTGTAAAAATGTACCCATGAGAGGATTTTGCTGTGTACTAAGTCCTTGAGTGTTACTTTAACTCTTGACAGTGTAAAACATAGAACCTCTCGAGATTTAAATTGACGCTAAGGATTTTGCTGTGTAAAGTGGAAAGAAGGATGAAGGGTGAAAATACGTTTGTGAATAAATACTCCTGTCTCTCCTCTTGCTTCGTATCAATATCAATAATATCACGACTATCTTAAAACCTTTGCCTTGATTACGATTAAAGAACAATTATATTTTTTGAATGGTGAAAAAGCAGATCTACAAGCTCACAAGCTTATAGATCGGCTATTTTCACAATTTCACAAGACTAATTGTCTGACTAACCAGAGTTTGTTGTTTATAAAACAATTGATACGATTTTGTTTCTTGATTATTCACTTATAATTCGGTAATTGGTGCGATATAGTGATTAGATGTTTTTCCGGTTAATAATGTAGATTGGACATACACAGTAAAATCCTCAGTGTTAGTTAACACATTTATAACTCTGAGAGTGTACAGATGTTCCAAAACAAATGTACAAATGTAACCAAATGGAGCCTTTAAATGAACTCTCTCTCTCTCTTTTATGTTGAATGTGACTTCCTGAACACAGTGAACTCAGTCACCTATTCACTCGGGCCATCTGCCACTGGCCAGCGTAGACGTTGGTACACAGTTTGGGGACAATCTGTGAAAGCCATTTGGTTGAGCAGTAAATGTCTATTGGAGGTTTTGGCTCACTTTTTTTGCACATGTAGGGGTCAATGCTGGTTCATGGCTCAAAGAACACGGAGCAAATTCAATAAGCATTTATTTGGAAGTGTGTGTGTGTATGTGTGTGTGTGTGTGTGTGTGTGTGTGTGTGTGTGTGTGTGTGTGTGTGTGTGTGTGTGTGTGTGTGTGTGTGTGTGTGTGTGTGTGTGTGTGTGTGTGTGTGTGTGTGTGTGGTGTGGGGGGGGGGGGGGCACCTCTGCAAAATGTTTTCTGTGGTCCTTATTGCAATTGGAAGAAATTGCACACACACACACAATACACACATGCTCAAATCAGGGCTGGCATACTTGGTCTTCATATTGAGACGGGTAGATATGTAGGCACGGTTGAGGAGGATAGATTATGTGGTTTGTGTGATCTTAATGAAATTGAAAATGAAATGCATTTTGTTTTGTATTGTCCATTCTACAACTCTATCAGACAGAGACTTTTTAATAAGGTAGATCCTAAGTATGAATTTGTGTGGTTGGAGGATTCAGAGAATTTTTTTCATTTGCTTCATTTCTTGACAAGGCCTGGTCAATGAGGAGGAGGGCCATTTACATGTAAAATGGCATTGTCTTTTTTGTTCTTATTTTGTTCATATAAGTACTGTACGCATGTTTTATTTAAGTGGTATGTTATAAGGAAGGACGTAATATGAACAGGAAGGACTGTTAATGGACTGTTAATGTCTTGTTTTCTTTCTGTGTAATGTGTCATATAATCCCATATGGGATGGGCCAAAATGGTGGCATGACACGAAAATAAAAATGTCATTCACACACACACACACACACACACACACACACACACACACACACACACACACAAAATATATACATTAAGGATGTAACGATACCATAAACTCATGACACGATATCGCGATAACAAGTAATCTTTTTATTTAAAAAAAGGAGAGAAAACCTGAAAATGTTTGGCCGTCCCGGTTTGTAATTTGTGAAGCAGTGTGAAAGGTGTCCTCCACACTAATGCTGTTTCCTAAACAATTAGCCCAATATAATATATTATCTTAAGGCATTATAATGCTTAAACCTATGTTCTTGCTGTTCTACAAAAAAATGCAGATTGAGGCTTTAACCGTTGTTTTAATGAAATATCCGAGACATTAAGATTTTATGGAAGATGCTTCAAGAGATTTAGAAAAGCTGGATTGTCATGGAATTTGCTGTGCTCCTTCATGCTCTGCTGAAGATGAACCCTAATGATTCTGGTGACCCCATGGTTGTACATCTAGGACCACTCTGAGGCCAACATTGCCATTTGCATACAAGATGTATCAAAATCGAATGGGCAGATTGCCATGAAATTTGCTGAGCACATTTATGCTCCCTTATGGGGTGAGCCCTACTGATTTTGGTGACCCCCATAGCCTTTCCTCTAGCTAGTGCCTTCTTCAGTGAATATAAAACATGTGCCCAGGGCCGTGGGAAGACGTTTTAGGTTAAGGGCGCTGTATGTGTGCCTAGCGCGTGCGCGCAAGCGAAAATGTGTGTTTTTTCCCCGAATTTGTTACTTTTTTTTTGGGGGGGGGGGTTTGTTACTTTAATTTGGTTAATTTGGTTCCAGAACACATATTGCACTAAATCCCCCAAATAACGACCAACAACAACAGGCACATTATGCAAAAAAAAAAAAAATATATATATATATATATATTTTTATAAATATTTGTTTTATTACATTTTTTAATTTTTAAAATTATTTTCAGGGGGTGCTGCAGCAGCCTCAGCACCCCTACTTCCCACGGCTATGTGCCCCACCCCCCAGTTCTGTATCAATGTATCAATGTATAAATGTGTAAAATGTATAAAGTAAAAAAACAACTAATCCAATAGTTTTAATGATGAACCTCTTTCTCATATTGATCTTCCTCTTTCTGTTTCCACTGAATGCCGGCTGTTGCTCGTTATGAACAATGCTATGAGTGCAGCTGGCTTGGAACAAAGGAAATACTAATACAATTTCTAGCTTTGATTTGAGGTCACCGGTCCATCCCTTTCCTCTGGCCCTCATGCAGTGTGTTTTCCTTCCTGGCTTGTAGTACATCTCTATCTCTGTCTCTTCATGTATTGTGTTTCCACTGCAAGTCTTTTCCTCCAGCAGGGCCAGGTTCCGCGGCATCTGTATTCATGCCATGCCAGGGTACCAGGATGGGTTATGTCCGCTGGCTCAGGCTGGTGCAGGCAGCAGATGCTTTCGCTGCCAGGGAGCATACACAGAGAGAGAGAGAGAGGGAGAGATTGAGGGAGGGGGTGGACAGAAGTGAGAAGGGAGCGGAGGATATGGAGAGAGAGAGGCTAGATGGAAGCAAGCTTGGGTGTGTTGCCAGGATAAGCTGTATTAGTTTAATAGGGCCAGCCAGCCACAGATGAAAAACAGAAAGAATCATTCAGTCAGTGCTTACATACTGATCCATGCTCATAGCTTTACATGTGACAATTTAAAGGGCGCGCTGTGTAATCGTTTGGTCTCATTCACTACAGTATGTTTGCATGGATTGCAATAATCTGATTATTGGCTTTATACGTCTATAATCCAAACAAGACAACATTTTGATTAAGGCGTTTGTTCCATATAGAGCTATTGGATTTACACTCGCTGGCCATTTTATTAGGTACAGCTATTGAGTATCAGGCAAGTGTCATCATCCAGTCTCCTGGATGTTGGTTTGTACACACTGTACATTAGAGGCCCAACAATGTGACTGACACGCATTAGGCCTGGACCTCCATTTGACACGTTTCTTTCTTTTTTCTTTGTTTTCATCTCTGGGACTCCAATCTACAATGTAAAAACCACAGCGTTAACCCATTAAGACCGGGAACGCATCTGTGTGTCATTTTTACATTTCTGACTATTGACAATTTTTTTTAAATAGTGAAAGTTTGTGCAAATCTTTGAATATATATTTTTTCAAGCGAACATTTGTCAAATATTTTCTTCCCGGGACCCCCCAGAAGCAAATATTTGAGTAACAAATGGTCGTTGCTGTCCGGCAGGAACCAGCTAACTCCATTTTTCTGCTTTTGCATTTTATTTCCATAAATCAGTGCTATTGAACACCCTGTGTGTTGGTAAAAAAAATATTGAACCAATGAAAAGTATTAAAAAGTGCTTCTGACGAAAGCAGCTAACTCCATTGGCTCCTCAAACTTTCTGCTAAAGCAGCTAACTCCAGCAAAGGGCGGTGGAGTTAGCTGGTTTTGCTGACTCCAGGCTCCACCCCCTTTTGACTACCCAACCTCATTGTGAGCTTGTTGTTCTTATCAATGATGAACAAAACCTCCAAACTCCATTTTTGTTTTATTTTTTTTATTTCCTGAAAAATGAACATTTTGGAGTTAGCTAGTTCCTGCCGGACAACAGAGATATATATTCAAAGATTTGCAAACATTTTCCAGATTTTTCAAAAAGATGTACAAGCTCATAGCGCGGCACTCTATGAGCTTGTAGGTCTGCTATTTTTGAAAAATCTGGAAAATATCTGCTATTTTTGAATAGTAGTATAAAATAATGGTTTAAGTGGTTACACAGATGTGTTCCCGGTCTTAATGGGTTAATTTAACTTTGAGAGTGTACAAACAGAACCAAATGGACCCATAAGGGTCCATTTGGTTCCAATTGTACACTCTCGGAGTTACAAACCCCATTTGGTTCATAACTATCAATCATCAGTGGTTCCCAACATTTTTACTATCATGTACAGTTTACACCCTGAGACACTACAACCTGCTGAGTACCCCCAGCACCACCGGGGAAGAATATAAACATAATAACTTGTGTTTTGTATTTTTTTATTTAGCTTATATTAGCCACACATTGTTACGGAAAGCATCAGCCGATGCCAAGGTTACACAGTGTGTTCGTGCATGCATGCGAGAGAGACAGAGAGAGGCAGTGAGAGAACAAAATGACAATGAGAGTGCTTGAGATGAAGCGAGAGAATACTTCCATCACAATACAATCCATCCAACCATTGTCTGGGGCAAAAAATGTAACGAAAAGAGCAACTAGCTGATTCACGGTTATAGTGTCTTTTTGCATGGCAGCATCTCTCACTCAAGATGCCATCAGGGCAAAAAAAAGAAAACAAAAAACAGTTGTGATCAGATTGTACATTTTTATTTCAACATAATTAATGGATGAATGGATTATTTAGGCGGAATTATGTCCCAGAAAACATTTACAACCCTGTGCCATTCGCACACTGTCGATTATTTTGTAGCCTAACATTATTCTATGAACATTATTCCTTACATACATATTAGATGTATTACACTGTAATCATATAATTGTGTTGTTACACTATGGATGCATGCATTCGTTTTTGGAAATTAGACTGCAGTCAGCTATTTAACAGGATTGTTTGACACGGTAAAACAGAGTTATTTTGCGTACCACATTGATTGATCCATGTACTAAGGGGGTGCTAGTAG
>NC_139962.1:15146898-15201898 GCF_963454915.1 Gymnoscopelus microlampas
TATTGTCGCTTTGGATAAAAGCGTCTGCTAAATGACTGTAATGTAATGTAATGTAATGTAAAGGGTAAAAATAATTGAGTACAAAAGAATATATCAGTCCACCGCTAATAGGAAGCATCATAGATGACAGGGAAGCACCATACCATAGAAGACAGTGAAGCACCATAGGAAGCACCATAGAAGACAGGGAAGCACCGGTAGTAGTAGATAGGAATAATGTCAATGACATTGAAATCATGTCATTTTAGTTCTGCCTGGCTCTAGACTGGAGCAGACGGCTCATCGTGGTCTTGAACGCGCCAGGCTGGCTAAAACCCTGGTTTAAAAGGTTGTTTCAACCCAAAGATAACTTTTTTCCACACGGTTGGAACTACAGGCATCTGTTGCTTAATGGGAAGCACTATAGGATGCACCATAGAAGACAGGAAAGCCCTATAGGAAGCACCATAGAAGACAGGAAAGCCCTATAGGAAGCACCATAGAAGACCATAGGAAGTAGTGATCAACCGTTAATGTTTTTTCAGTGGCCGATGCCGATATTTAGAGAATAGGGAAGGCTGATTGCCGATCAAAAAACAATTATCCTTTATTTTATTTGGCCCAAAAAAAAAGCCAAAAATTCAACTGCTATCGATAAATTATTGCCGTTTCATCGATCCATTTTAGGCCGATTTCTTTATCCTTTTTTGACTTAATGTCTATAAAGGATAAACATAATTGGGTATTCAAAAATATATATAAATAAATAAATAAATAAATACACCAGGCGGTGCTTCAACATAACTATGGTTTCACAAGACGCTAAAATGGGAAGCCATGACTACTGTAGTTTTGGAAAGGGGTGGGTGAGAGGCGGAGTTTGGCAGTGAAGTTCAGCGCATATTGCACCCAGAACTGGCTTATAAACTGAAATAAAAAATGTTTTTTTGTGCCATAAAAACATAATAAAGTACGTTTTTTTATAGTATAAAATGGCACCTTTAATGTAAAAAACAACAGCAACAACAGATGTTTAGTTGAGATTTAAAAGCATTAAGTTAAGATTGATTGTGTTAATTGTGTGAGTACTCATTACTAAGTAATGTTAAATGTAGCAGGGAGTATGCCCCACTGTTTTTGCCTGTTGGGCTTGAGTTTCCCATATTATGATTCGAGCATATTATGCAGAAGCAGTAGCTAGGTGCTGCTGTTTTTGTGATCTTCTGTGTACAATATTTCTATAAACAAAACAAGCCACAACCAGGGGATGTTGATGTGGATGTTGCCAAACAAACAAACAAACAAACAAACAAACAAACAAAGCAGCTAGGAAAACAAAGACAGACTAGCTAACTTAAGAAAACAAAAGCCTGCCTACCCAACTACTCTACCCAATGTCAATAAATACAGAATACTGAGAAGATGATGAGGTGATTGGTGATTGGAGGTGACTGCAGAGAAAGATAGAGAGACAGGGGAGGACGCAGCAAACCAGACACAAACACTAAACGATGTGTAACATAACACACACGCGCACGCGCGCACGCACACACACACACACACACACACACACACACACACACACACACACACACACACACACACACACACACACACACACACACACACACACACACACACACACACACACACACACACACACACACACACACACTAAATGCACTTAGCACACTTTACAATGAGACCATGTATTATCTGACCTTGCAATTGAACAAAGCCTATTAACAACCAAACATCCCTGTTAAACGACAAAGGAGCTTAGCAGACTATTTTCCATGCAGCCTTTAACTGCATTAACTATTAAGCAGAATGGGCTATCCTACAATGGAGGCTGACACCTTGTTTACGTTCCATAACAATCAATCTGTTTAACATAAACAAAGCTCTAAGGCCTAACGAGAGCACAGCGGACAACAGCCTGTGTTTATCTGGCTCACTTATCCCTTTACTTATCCAGTCACTGATGAATGTATACCCATGGACTCATTTACTTTGACAAATATTGATGTTGCTTTGTGTATGTAACATGGGGATAATGGGATATGTTGATCAATATTAATACCCACTGTATTCAGAGATAATGCTCTGATTTGTTGTTGTTTGATGTTTATTTGACTCATTTCATTTGATTGTAACCTCTATTATACCCATCTGTTCCTCTTCAGCCTTGTGTGTGTAAGACTCTTGAGAGGAGGAAAGGTGATTCAATAATTTGAAGGATTTGTTAGAACTCATCAGATTGTATTGAAAGTGTCACAATGCTTCCAGAATGCACTTCTTCTTTACATCTCCCTATTATACATGCACCTCATTCCACCCGCACAGCGTTGCCAAGCTGTTTTCTCATCTCATTTCTCTTTCTTCCAAATATTTGTCTTTTTCTTCTTTCCCCTCCCCTTGTTTTCTTCCTCATACTCTCTCTCTCTCTCTCTCTCTCTCTCTCTCTCTCTCTCTCTCTCTCTCTCTGTCTCTGTCTCTGTCTCTGTCTCTCTCCTTCTCCCCCTCTTTCGGCTGTCTCTCTGTAGAGCTACGCTAATTAAAGCCGGGGTCGGTGGCAGTACGAAGTCTTCCAGCCGAGCAGAGGAGAATGGCCCTAATTCCAGCTCTCAGGATGGCGCTCTGACACACAATAGCCCTGCCATCCTCTCTGCCCCCCACCGATTCCCTACTGAAAGCCCTCTCCTCAGGCAGCTTTTTAATAGGCCTCCCCTTGTCCATGCACGCACATGCACACACACACATATATGTGTACTCACACATAGAAGACGCGCGCACGTACAGTATACATACAGACCCAGACGTGCATGTATGCAGTGGCGTACACGTGGATTATGTGCACGTGAAAAAAGACAACGCGCACACAATACATCAACCCCCTGTGTGTGTGTTTCTGTTTCTTGTGCTCCAGCCCAGTGCACTCTGGGCTTTTTGAAGTGCTTCACGGGCCATGTCAGCCAGATGACAGCCTTTTTACCGTCCCCTTCATTCAGGCATGTGACAGAGCTAAAGCTGACACTCTGGCAAACCAGTATTGTTGGGATTTTTATTTCTGTCTCTGAATGTACACAGTTCTAAGTTGTATAAGCCGGCGAGGACATACTATACTGTATACTACTAACTGAAGGGGTCATCAAAATCAGTACGGTTCATTCTGCAATCTTAGATTATGGGGTATTGTGTGTGTAATGTGCACATTTTGGCCTGAGTGTAGCAAGAGGAAATGACAGGGCATGCACTCAAACGGTTAGGGTTCATTGCCCAGGGAACATTAACCCATTAAGACCTGAGGCCGATTTTAAAAATGTTTTCTAAATGTTTTCTAAAATGTTTTCTAAATCTAAATCTACTTCTAAATATTCAAATATTATTATTATATTATATATATTATATTCATTTTTCAAAAATAGCAGATTTCCAAATAAATCTAAAATGACACAGATGCGTTCCCGGTCTTAATGGGTTCATATACTGTAGATTCACGACAATCTACCAGTAACATTTTTTAAGTATCTTGTCGTGTGCAAGTGAATATTTTGGCCTTAGAGTGGCGCTAGTCGAAAGGTAATGCTAAATCAGTACTGTTCATCCTCCAGGGAACATGAAACTGCACTAGCAAATTCCATGGCAGTCCAGCCAGTCGTCTCCAGCCAGTAGCCAGTAGTCTCCT
Source organism: Gymnoscopelus microlampas (assembly GCF_963454915.1). NCBI lineage: Eukaryota > Metazoa > Chordata > Actinopteri > Myctophiformes > Myctophidae > Gymnoscopelus > Gymnoscopelus microlampas. Next base: position 15,150,566 of record NC_139962.1, read on the forward strand.
GCCAGTTGAGAGTGAAGAGGTGGACGGACAGACAGCGCCATTTTTAGCCCAGCTAGCGGCGGAGCAAAAGAAAAAATGAATTGCCCAAACTTGGACGTCATTCTAGAATCTAGAGCGATGTGAATGACGAGCCACGTGTGGGCATGTGTTATTGGAGCGGGAAGGCGCTGTGCCATATCTTGTAAATCCAGGCTATTGGATGGCTGTTGACACGGTTTTGCCCCGAATGATAATGCTGCTGCGTGTTGGAAAGAGAGAGGGTGTGTGTGTGTGTGTGTGTGTGTGTGTGTGTGTGTGTGTGTGTGTGTGTGTGTGTGTGTGTGTGTGTGTGTGTGTGTGTGTGTGTGTGTGTGTGTGTGTGTGTGTGTGTGTGTGTTGGGGGGAGGGCGGGGATTGTGTAACACTTTGGCAATCAGTCCTTCCCTCAGTTTGGTGCCATCTTCTCCCCTTCGGCACTTGTTTTTCTCTCTCCGCCGCCCTCCTTCAATCCCTCCATCTCTTTTGGATCGGAGGTGCTCCTTCACAACACAAAGGGACAGTGTTCAGTGAGGACGGGGGGAGAGAGAGGACGGGGGGGGGGCGAAGAAGGAGAGAGCTACAGCGGGAAAGAGAGAGAGAGAGTGAGAGAGCTGAGCTCATCCGCTCCGCTCTAAAGCCATTATGTATTGATCAGTTTATGTGGGCAAGGGCTGGGACGGCAAGTTTCTGTTAGTTTCAGTGCGGTCGGGAAAGCGAGGGGCCGAGTAGAAAGCCGTGTGTTGTTTAGCAGGCATCAGTGTTGATCTGATTTCTTCCCACTAATGAACCGGGTTGGTGGGGGAGGGCTATGGAATACAGGCAGAAAATCAGGCAGCTGATACAGCAGCCGGCCTGTGAAATCTCTCTTCGTTGATGTGCATGGACCATAAGCCCATTGATCTGTGGGTAGAATTAATTTGCTCTGGCACTAATGCAGGAAGGAGCAAACTTCATGTCGTTAGCCAACCTCAGATCCAAGCTATGTTCAATTAAGCCAGCGTTAACAGAGGCACTGTTCTGCACTCATGACTGTCTTGCACAGTTTGATCCATAGGACACACTTGATCACACACACTGAATATATTGTAATTCCTTTGCCTTTCTTATAATGGCAGGCATGTTCTGATCAGCTTATAGCAGATAATATATTTTGCATCAGAGTTTCCTCTGCACTGACATACTGTCAATACGATTACGATGGGTCTCAATTGTCTGCTGTATGTGTGCATCTCTCTCTCTCAATGTTCAGTATCTCTCTGGAAGTGCTAAACTCATGAATCTTCCTGGAAACATTTTTATTGTGTGAAGGCTTTATTTGCTATAACAAATTGTTATGACCCTGGCCTAGGGGTGCCAGAGAACATAACAAAAACCAGGGGAGACAGTTTACAAAGCAAATGAGTGTTTATTAAATAATCCAAAACAAATAAACAAACAAAGACTAAAGAGTAAAGTCAGTAGTGTACTGCTTGTGTGCATGAGTGGATTGTGTAGTGTGTGGGAGGTGTGCCGCATGTGTTAACAGAAATGTTGACAATGGTGGATAGTAGATGAGCTGCTAAATCAAATTACAGTAACTACCAAGGGACTGGAGAGACAGGCTTTTAAAGGTTTCATGACATTCAGTTTTACAACACATTGAAAGTATTCATCATGGTCCTTCAAACGTGTATTAAAAGTTTTAACTGAAAAATCCACTCCAGTGATCCATGGCAGATTTTTTTCTCTCTGATTTCTAAAGCCTTTTCAACAGCAATGAAAAAATACATCTTTGCCTGCGGGTGTCGCTGTTGAGGGATTTTGACTGTCAATCTTGCTCTGCCCTCCCCCCCAATAAGAGAACACAGAAGGGTGAAGCACACACAAATCATAACCAAATAAACAAAAAAAGGTGACATAACTAATAAGCAGGGAACCGTCACAAAATGTAGTCCAGTCTGCTTTACTGGGTGTGCATCGGCCCATGCACTTGTCAGAAAGCGTGCAAGTGTGCAATGTTTTCTCAGCTAAACTAAAAGAAGGTGCTACCCCCTCGCCCCTCTGACTATAATGATATAGTCAGAGGGGCCCCTCCATAATACTCTGATCCCCCATAGGTCCACCATTGCAATGGGAATATGATATGTGAAATACTAGGCTATGTTTGTATAGTACGTTGCTCCATATGGCATAAGTCTTAGTCAAGTGTTTTTTCATTATTGCACCATCATGCTCCTTCATCTGCAGCATCAGCCCCAGGCAGGCCTAGGCTACACCAGAGGCTGCGTGTGTGTGTGTGTGTGTGTGTGTGTGTGTGTGTGTGTGTGTGTGTGTGTGTGTGTTTGCGTGTGTATGCCTTTGTGTCAGGGGCTTTCCCAGACTCAGGGCTTTGCAGGTGATGACGGGCCTGCCGTCTGAGATGTGTCTGTTCTCGTCGCCCTTGGGGGGTATAGGGTGTGTGTCGGGGTGTATCCCAGGGTGCGTGTCTGGGAAGATGTGGTTTCTCCCAGTGACAAAGCGCAGTAATGGCAGGCTAGGCTTTAGTCATAAAGCAACTGAGATAATCTTGGTTTACCAACAAAGCTCCCAGAACACCCACTATGTGAAGGGCCTGAGTCAGGCTCCAGAGTGGGAGGATGAATAGAATGGAAAGACATTTTAGTAATGGGAAAGAAAATCTCTTGTGATTTTCCAAGGACATGGGGGTTATGTGGTCATCAATTGGACACTGTTCTACTGATAGACCTTTACCTGTGTCGTGTCCCCTACTCCTTCCTGAAGCAAGATTTATCACACTCGGTGGCAGATGTTTACAGTCTCACTAAGTGAATGTGTGTGTTTGATAGACCTGCCGGTACTTGCTCCCTATTACACACACACGCACACACACATATATGCACGCATATACATGTGCATGCGAATGCACACGCACCTGCACACGGAGTACAGCACACACAGAGACCCTGATGAGCTGATGAGAACTGACAGCTAAGCACCTCTACCTGCAGGTGTTGAAACACAACCTCCATGCTGGAGTGCATATTAAAACCCCCCACAGTGAACAGATACCCATCTCACATCTGAGCATCTGTGTTTTTAACCTCCCTCCCTTACACACACACACTCGTCCCCCCCCCCGTCCCTTTGTTTCAGACGTGTTTGCTTTATGGCCGGCCAGGTCAGCAGTTTTGCTGGTGAAGGACGGTAGCATGTCCTTCTGAGAGCGGCCGTTGGCCAATCCGCAGGATCGTCCTGTGCAGCAAAAACAGTGTTAATTTAACTGAAAGTGTACAAATGGACTGGGAGTTATATGGATGCCCCAGGTTGTGCTGCTGTGCAGGCATGCCATAGGGATGGCTTAAGTCCTTTTAGATGTTAACTCATCCCATGGAAATATACAGTAATATAGCGAAATGCGCGTAATTATGTGTGTCAGTCAGTGAGCGAAAGAGCAAGCAGAGAGGAAAAGGGTCGCTGGGTGCGTTCGCTTTTTTGTTCGCCGTCAATGTTATAGATAGAGCCATTAGGCTGCGGATCGGCCTAAACAAACCCCCCCCCCCCAGGCCGGGAAGCTAAGGGCTAGGGCGCATATTTATTTGTGTGTCAGAGAGCAATATGCAGCGCATTTAGCTGTGTGGGATTCTGTGTGTGTGTGTGTGTGTGTGTGTGTGTGTGTGTGTGTGTGTGTGTGTGTGTGTGTGTGTGTGTGTGTGTGTGTGTGTGTGTGTGTGTGTGTGTGTGTGTGTGTGTATTATCTTTGTTTCTCGTTAGTCGTTTTCTCGTTTTCACTGTAATGGTGTTCTATCAGGCCCGCCATGTATGATTATAGTGGAATCCATGTGTATGGTCTGCTGTTTAGTGTTCTCTATCAAAACCACACACACACACACACACACACACACACACACACACACACACACACACACACACACACACACACACACACACACACACACACACACACACACACACACACACTGTAATGAGGACATAATGAGGGGTTGTCTTTAGTAGAGCTTCTTTAGAGCAATTATATAATACACCAAAATCTCTCTCTGTTGTCAGTTTCATGGCTGTAGATTGTAGAGCTTGGTGGAGCATTAGTAAGGAAGAACTGGCAGAAGGCCATTAATATGCCAAGCACCCCCCCACCACCCTCATTAAGAATGTTAGTTTATATGGCTTAACCTCAATTCAACTGCCTTTACTTCCAAATGGAAGGGACAGGGAGTGCCTCTCCTCTAGAATTCACTTCGCTGCTCATCTTTGCAGTCACTCCTCAGTAATGTGTGCCATAAGCTGCTATTTAGCATAAAGTTTGGAACAGTACAACTTTGTAGTTCCAGTAACAAAATGTACAGTACCTTAATTGACATTATATTGTACACAGTAAAATCCTGTGAGCGTGCACAAATGTAACCAAACGGACCCTAAATTGATACATTTTGCACACTCTACAAATGGACAAATTAACAATGAGGATTTTACTGTGTAAGGATCAAATGCGGGCTATGTGGTCTCTTAATCAGGCTGTATTCTGAATGACCTTCATAGTGCAGTGGATGTATCTAGAAAAAGTACTTCTCGGAGTACAGGTCAGGTAGGTTATTGTGGGCCAGCAATGTTTGGAATTAGCCAAGCAGGATGGAATATGAAAAATCGGATGGATCCGTCTTGATCACTTGACATAATAATAGATAATAAAGAGATAATGTGTACCGATTTGCGTGATGTTTGGACAAAATTTGTAGGAGTAATATAAAATAAATGTTTAGCAAAAATCAGCCTCCTGCTAGCGCTATAATAGGGCAATGTTAAAAGGGTGACATTTGTTCCTCAACGTAGTGCGAATTTGGGTTATTCACCGCAATCGGACGCTGCATTCATGATTTTATTTTGTTCAAAACGGGCCCTCCTGCAAACTTTAGAGATGTCAGTCTTAGTCAATCAGGATGGAATGTGAAAAATCAAATAAATCCGTCTTGATCACATGACTATAGAGTTCATGTGTACCGATATGCGTGATATTTGTATAGAATCTGAAGGAGTAATTTAAAAAAATAGGTTTTACATAAGTCGGCCTCCTGGTGGCGCTATAAAAGGCAGATGTGAAAAATGCAGGGCAAAGGTTTTTCCTTGGCCTCTAGGAAGTGTGCATACAAGGTTTTACACAGATCGTGCAGTTATAGGTAAAAACACAAATTTAAAAAAATGAAGAGGCATTTCTTCATGATTTGAGGCATTTTGTTCAAAACAGAGCACACCTCCAATCTTAGGATCAGGATGGAATATGAAAAATCTGAAAGACCTGTTTTGTTTAATGACAGTAGACCATACCCGGGGATGTGCGCACTCAAATCATGTGCAGACTTTGGGTTATACACACCACCATGAGGCTGATTTGAAAAATGTAAGGTGGCATTTCTTCCTTGGCCTAGTGGGGATGTGTGTACAAAGTTTCACGGAAATCGGAGGCTGCGTTCATGACTTTTTACCAATGGACAGAATGCCCCCGCCCCCCAGTTAAAAAATCACTAAAATCACTATAACGATAGAAAGCAATACATGATTTTTTTTAACACTCATCTTTTATTTTTTTTCATTACAAACTAATAAAACAACCCATGTTGTAAAAAAAAAACTAAGTTGTCCTTTAACCAAACTAACGTACCTTGAACATAAAAATACTAATTTAAAATATCTGCCTTATCTCTAAACAAGTGTGTAGCTGTAGCGGACAGGCAAATTGACAATTTAATGAGGCACAGTGGTGTGTTTTTCTCTGCCTGGGTGTTTGGTATTTTGGGGACTCACTGTGCACCGATGTGGGACAAGAGGTGCAGTACTGTAGGTGGTGTGTCGTGTGTTTATTGTTGGAGGCAAATCCAAATATAAATCTAAAAAAGAAGACAAACCTGCTTCATATAGGTGTCTGTCTCACTTATTTTTAACATGTTTTTATGCATTCGTCTAAACCCACACGTGACAATGGATAAATGCTGGCATTCAACAAAACTGTTGTGCGTCATCATGATGCACAGAGAACATTGAAGGCATATTATCCATATGGGTGTTTGGCTCATTGCCAGAAATCATCAAACTGTTTAGGTGCTTGGTGTTTAAAACAGGAAGCAGATACATGGATGAAGAATCTAGTGAAATCGAAGCATAGTCATGTAAAGAGTTTACAACCCCATTTTATATACAGTATATTAGAAATGTATATCAGACAACATTTACCTGAGCAACAGCTCAGGTTACACTTTGATTTTGCCATATGTCCATGCGGATTCTGTAGGTCATCCGTCCACATAGTTTATTTGGTGACAATGTTTTGGGCGGCGTATGGAACTGGGCTTTCTAGTGAGCTTCTCATAAGCTATTTTCTCAAAATAATTGAACATAATGTGCTCATGCCAGCCTGTTTGAGGTGCTGTAGATTTGTTGTTTTGAGGACATCTGTTTGGTCTTGGAAAGAATTAGGTTTCTGAGGCTTTTCTTCCATGGTACTGTGGAATTTACCAGTACGCTGTTGGGCAGGGCACAGCTCGTGAAGGTAATGAATTGTGATCATTTAATTGTTCATTGATTGAATCCACCTGCGTTACACCCACAGACAATATTTTCAGTTGCTTTGCCATCCGGTCCAATGACATTGCCCCATCTGCTATGCCATTGTCTGTGCTTTGCACGGGTTCACCTGTTTCCCTGAAATAGGGCCCTAAGTGTAAAGCTCTGTTAGCTATACCGAACTAGACCAAAGGAGTTTGAAGTTGAACCGGCATTGCGAGCCACACACTCTCCCTAGAGGGGCTAAAAAAATATTATTTAAAATATATAAATTATTATTAGTGCCATAATGGGGGGGCGGGTGTATGTATATTCAAAGGATCAACGCATATTGTAAGCAACAGCAGAATCTAAATTATGTAGTAGGCAGGGTACCGTCCATCAGAAGTTCCAATCTGCAATCTCGCCCAGTACATTTTGCGATATCTTGTGACTTGTGTGCAATTGAAACATTTGGCCTAATGTTGGCGCTAGAGGAAAGGCGATCTGGTCACCATCCATGAATGAATAAATTGCAAATTCCATGGCAATCCAGTGATTCGTTTTTCTTTTTTTGGGGGAGTAAAGAGAACAGACCAACCTACAGACCAACACAACTTCTGGGCTGCACTAGGTTGGTTTACACACACAGGATTTTAAGTGTAGGGGATAAAGACATATATTATGGATGATATGAATTTATCAACCAATGAATGTAACTGGTGCACAGGTGGATTGTGTATTTACATGTTATTGTATTTGTTTGCACATGGATACTTTTTATTGATTTAGAGTGTGTATACTGTAAATACTGTAATCTGTTATTTTGGGGGATTATGACACATTGTCTGTATATTGTTTGGAGAGAGAGAGAGAGAGAGAGAGAGAGAGAGAGAGAGAGAGAGAGAGAGAGAGAGAGAGAGAGAGAGAGAGAGAGAGAGAGAGAGAGAGAGAGAGAGAGAGAGAGAGAGAGAGAGAGAGAGAGAGAGAGAGAGAGAGAGAGAGAGAGGGGGGGGGGGTCAGAACCTTCTCGTGACTGAGGCCTGTAAATGTAATTGCACCTTCCAGCTTTTAAGAAAAGGACAGGAATTAATGTATTTCCAATCTAATCATGAGCCTGGAATCCCTAAACAGATGCCGAAGTAGCCTGGCACAATGTCACTGTGTGTATGTGGTTTGGGTAGAGATGTGCACAAATAGTATTCAAAGTAATTGAATTGTGTCCTCCTGTGTCCAGATGAGTGACCTTCATGAGGTCACACACACACACACACACACACACACACACACACACACACACACACACACACACACACACACACACACACACACACACACACACACACACACACACACACACACACACACACACACACACACACACGCACACACACACACTCTCATATACCAGTAACAATACTAAAGTGTGGCCAGGCGGATGGACAAATGAATGCAAGTGGCTACAGAACGACTGGCTGTGTTTACACCGCCTTCACAGATTCAAAGAGCCTGTTTGATAAAGTGAGAGTATGGGATATACATTACAATGGCGAGGGCCAGCTTTTTGTCCTGTGCTATTCCCAAACCAAACCCGGAGGGAGGGGAGGAGGAGGGGCAGAGAATCTCTCATTCCTGGGTTGCTAGGAGGTGCGAGTTTTCAGGAGGTCCTGCTGAAAGCAAATGAAGGAGCACTTGTGTCAACATTGCCATGATGGCAACGGCGGGCCACAAAAGGCCCCTGCCCCAAACCCCCACTGTGGTTGTTTTACGTCTCTGCAGTAGAGCCCTCCCTACTGGCTCTGCCTTCCTTCATACGTAAATGCAAGGAGATGAAAAGCCCCTTTCATGTCTCTCCTGTGTTTTTGGACTTCAGATGTTTGTCCTTGACATCAACTTTGAGGTGTTCCTCATGCTCTTTGAGGAGTTGCGCTTGTTAAAATTTGATACTGGAAATACTAGTTTTTACAGCGTGACTCTCTGTAAGAGGTGAGATTGTCTAAAAAGTGGTCTGGCTGTGTGTGTATGTTATGTCTGTCTTTGAGTCAGTGGCTAATCTTGCAAACTCCTGGACCGAAAGGGAGGAAGGAAGGCCGGGTCGGGTGATGGATCAGGCTAAAACCTTGCCCAAAAACGTCAGATGACTGACGTCATACACTGGCCACATGAAGTCCCAGATCTTCATGGGAGCCACGTACGCTGCTATTTAACCCAGTCTTGCCGAGTGACGGCCAGCTTCATGCATAACGTCCTGTAAGGACAATTTGGATGCACAAGTTAATACTCCAATTAAGTCATGGCTTGTGTGTAATAGCATTTGTGCAATCTGGGAACCCTTGATATGTTTTTGCCTCTGGGGGCACCATGCACCTCCTTTTTCGTGTATAAACGAGAACTCAGTTTGGCTCAGATTAGCGTTTGTGTGATGGCTGATATACTCAAGCCATGCAGTATTAACAACTAGAACAGAACATGTATTTTTGCTTAATACCTGTGCAAGAAATTGCAGCATTAAGAAACAGGTAAGCAAAGCTGCAGCACTCACGTGTGAGGATTGTCATTCCTCAGTTGGCAATGTGATTGTCTGTTCAGCGAATCATAACCAAGAATAATGTAATAAGCCTTCCCACTACCACCTCTGTGTTATTCTCTCAGTGAGAGCTGACCTTATCACAGCCATACTACAACCCTTTATTTGCAGCTGCGTACACACTAACAGCATACTATGATGTGTGTGTGTGTGTGTGTGTGTGTGTGTGTGTGTGTGTGTGTGTGTGTGTGTGTGTGTGTGTGTGTGTGTGTGTGTGTGTGTGTGTGTGTGTGTGTGTGTGTGTGTGTACAGTATGTGGTCAGAACCTCCGATGTTGAGCACAGAGCAGTAGTAGTCGTCCAGATGTTTGGTCTCTACGGCAACAAACGACTTTGGAAACGTTCCCACATGATAACTGGAGTGGTTGAGTCTCTGCTGGCCTCAAACATCAAAATAACCGATATCTAAAAATAACCCTGTGGCTCATAATCGTTCCACAGCCTCTTAAATTCTCCGATATACTCCGTTCAGCTGGGCACAGGACATGCACCAGGCCCAGCCAGGTTGTGTTCAGGAAGCCTTTGTTAATTCTTATACTCTGGATACATTTACAAAGATGCCAATGATTTTTCTCCTGGCACAGGAAATCTGATGTCGAGAGACATCAGAGACACGTGTGAAATAAGGGATCTAAAAGAATCTTTGCTTCCATTTAGATCCAGCCTGGGCAAGAACGCCACATTTTCTGTGCAGTAATATTTTATTTCAACTTTACATGCCGTGTTAAAAAAATCAACAAAAAATAGAATGAAAACAAAAGACCATTATTATTTACACATTCACAGTACAACTTTACAACATTATCTACACGCTCAAATACTCTGGAGAACATAATATACAGCTGGCCTTGCATCGCCACGTTGCACAGTATTTCAAACAAAAGTACACACTGACAAAAAAAATCTGGTTTTATCTGCACATACATGGAGCTCAGAGTGAAATCATAAAGGCTTCAATTGAGATTGCAACAGAAACACCCAGTTCATATTGCAATGTACAAGGCAGTTGAGCATAGCCGGCATGTGTGTATGTCTGTGTATGTGGGTGTGCCTGCGTGTGTGCACGTAAGTATGTGTGTTTGTGTGTATAGGAACAAGCCCAAACACTGGTTGATGATTGGCAGAAAGTCTTTACATACAATCATCACTTGTAAACAAAATGTGGCTTTGGGCTCAACAACAGGCAACTGACACAAGTATTATAGATATAACCCAAATCATGTACCCATGTACCCATTACTAAGGTTTTGTTCAGACTGCAGGCAAATCTGATTCGTTTCTCAAATACCATCTTTAGGACTCTGTCCATACTGTTTGCAAGAGAAGTAGGATTTGTGTATTCAGATATCATAGACACTACTTTATCTGGATTGGTTGCTGTGATAACTTAATGATTTATTCAGACTATTGCTGTGTCGTGAGGTTGTAGATTGCCTATTTATGGCGAGAGACAGTCATACGACAAAATATATATCAGGCTTGAGTGTACCGAGTGTCCAGACTGAGACGCATCTTCAGAACTCAGATTGGAATAGTATTTCAAACCACCTAGGAATGCGTTCACGTTTCAAATGCCACTAGCAAAAGCTTCAAAGTATTCTTTTTTTTTTGTTTTACTTGATTAATCCGATTCCAATCTGGATAGGGCAAAAATATGATTTGGGCTGCCAGTCTGAACACAGCCTGAGAAACAGTCCCTCGGTCCTCTATCCTGGCTACTGAAGACAATCCCTGTCACTGTACAATCCGGGGGAATTACAGATGTTGCATGACCACTGCTGACACATGGCAATAAATGGCTTTCACGTGAATACTGTGTTGAGCCTAATTTATAAGTCACTGTACAATCTCCAGGGGAAAAAACATAATTCAACTAAAACATTTTCGGTGGAAAATCTTCAGTATAAAATTTGCCAATAGTATGGGTGGCTGTGTTGAGCAAGGATGTGCTGTGCTGAGAGGACTACTCCAGAGACTGTCAAGTGATACATACGGTGCCTCAACACCCTGGTCATGAAAATAATACATTCACTGCATGGCACCTTTATGTGGCAAATTAACACCCTTCTCTCAACACCGGAGTGAATCAAGGCGTGAATTAATCAATGCCCCCCCCCAAACAAACGAACCATGCTTTACCTTCAACTAGCATTTGCAGGTGGAATGTTTGTAGGTTCATTTAGTCTTTGTTTCCACATTAGAGAGTGTGTTTTTTCCTTTATTCCCAACACACACTTTTATGAATTGCTATCAAATTGAGTATATAAAATTCCTTATATAATACATGACAGTAAGATACTCAGGACCAGTTGGGACATAGCCAATATAATACAGTAGATCATTCATTGGATAAGGCACACAATGCACAGATTCAGGTTCACTTGCCTAAAAATATGTATACTTCTATATATAGGTATGTACAGGATCTTGTCATTCCCAGCATGACTCTTTAGGACACATTGGTTAAGTGTTGTGTTGATTGTACACTGGCCACTCACAGGGAAACTGCACAGGGAACATGGGCTACAGAACCAGCAAGGCAGATGACAGATCTCTCAAATCCAGGCATTGGTCTTAATTTCTTGATCAAAATGAATATGGGAAGAGGCTGACCTGATGCTAATGTGTTCACACAGATGGCTTCTATCAGTGCACGTGTTCATTTGGTAGGCGATAAGACTGTCACCGTGCCTGGAATTTTAAACGCACACACACAAGAACTGATCCAAAGGTGTTTGAATTTTAACACGTGTGAGTGGGGTAGATGAAACAATACCAAGGCAAACCATTTGTTCATTCAAAACGCATTTAGGCTAATGTGAGAAATGTAATCGTTTTTACAATTTAAAAACAAAATCATTGCTACATAGAAGAAAAAGAGTCTCTTCAGCCATTATTATGATTCCTACATGGGGGAAGGAGAGGTAAAGGAAGAGTTCAGTCCTGGAGGAAAGAGGTTTCTACTGTGTCTAGCCAAACAATTTTATCTTCTAACAGTGCATTGGCTTGATGGGCAACCGAAATGGTGGGTGGGCACAACAATATACACAAGCTCTCGCGCACACACACGCACACACACACACACACACACACACACATATTCAAGTCAGGGGACATTCTAAGCAGGTAGAAAAATTAATTGAATGTGTTGGAGACTAAAACACACTCCACAAACAGCTTAATTTAAAACCAGTAGCAGCAAAATGGATTCGGTATAGAATAACAGTGAGTTAGAGAGCCTCTGTCCCAGCCGACATCTAGACCAACCTAACCCATGACTCAACAGCCCCTAAATAGGAGGGCCACACTTAAGTTGTTGATCAAGGTTTTAAGGTAGATCCTGTGGTGTGGGGCCACCATTCGTGATTGCAAGGGTGTGCGCCAAGCTGTTTTCCAAACGACACACTTAATACACACATTTCATTTTCCCCTTAACTGTGATTCTGTCCTGCGTCCTATCGGATTGTGTTTTATAGTCTCATCATGTATTTCAATAATGTACTGTATATTATAATTTTAGTCTTCTCTCCTCTCCCAAACGCCTAGCTGACACACCTCTCTGTACAGTTCACATTAGTGGGAAGACAGTGCTCAAAGGCAGTGACAAAACAAGAGCCATTCTTCAAGTATTCCTATGTGGGCATCATACTACAGACTCAGCCCCACATAACGGCCCCCACTGGTGTCATAAACCTCGTACCAAATACAGAACAGGCTACACGCAAGCCCAGAGGTGCTGTAGGCCGGGGCACAGCAGACACCCTACTCTCTGTCCACGGGCTGGGGCTGCCATGACAAGGGACAGAGATTGCGACATAAGAAGCAAGCCCCCCATGGAGTATCTTTGGCCACTTGTGTGATTTTCCCTTTTTTTTCTTGTGTGAACGGATGTGCGATTCGATGGGGGTACACACCTCAGCACACAGACACACACTCTAGGCCCCTACCCCATCCTCAGGTTTCCCTGAGCCCTCGGGGCTCCTCTAACTCAGAAGAGTCTAGTCTCAGAGCTCGCTCAGATGTGTCCACACTCCTAATAGCTGTACTTGTTGACAACTCTCATCTGTGAAGTCTGTGGCGAGAAGCTGCTGTTGGGTTTCGGCGGCACGTCAGGCTTTAGCGATGGGGTCCGTTTGACCCCCGTACGGGGAAGTGAGCCATGCCCGCTATAACTGCTCTGTCGGGATAGGGAGGGAGGGTGCGGCGAATGCATCCCGTACCCAATTGCTCCGCCATGGGAGTCCAGTCTGGAGGGCGGCGCTGGGGCCATGTATCCCCCTCTGTTCATGCTGTGATGTCGAGATACAGAGACCCCCATGGTCACCCCGTTTGGTGACGTGGACAGGGAGTGTCTCTGGGAGGCGCTCCGGTGGAGATGGTACCCTGCTCGTTGCCTCTCCAAAGTACCGCCCATGCTCAGGCTCAGGCTGCCTGTCGGCGAGGTCGGAGTGCTGGACAATGGAACGTCGACTCTCTTGGTCGGGCTGTGCCTGGGCAGGGAGGAGGAAGGGGAGTACAAGGAAGCCTCCCGGCTGGGAACCTTAGGGGGAACCTCCGTCAGGGCCTCCATGGGCTCTAGCATGAGATGTTGCCTTGGCCGGGGCCCCCCCGCTCCGTCCTGGAGGATGGCCTTCGGGTTGGCCCCGGCATCGTTTAGGTGCTTCAAAAGGTCATTCAGGGTGTTCCTCGCATCCACACACTTCTTCTGCTCTTTACGGCTTCCTTTGGAGTCAGCGCTCTTTGACTTCTTTTCAGAGGAGCACTGCAGAGTGTCATCGTCGTGGTTGCCACTGTCGTGCGTGGCATTGGGCAGCACCACAGCGCTGGGGATGTGGGAGTGGCCCAGCGCAAGGTGAGGGTGGTGGGGGTTGGATTGAGGAGGCGGCGGGGAGGAAGGGAGGAACTGCGGGCTCTTGGCAGTCGAGTTGGACTCCTTGCGAGAGCTGCTGACCTTCCCATGCGGCCGCTCCCACTGGTTCATGATAGGCTGCAGACCTTTCTGCTGCAGGACCGGTGTGGATTCGGGCGTGGGCAAGGCAGCCAGCTCAGGCGGCTGGCAGCCATCCCGCAGGATCATGGTCTTGGTGTCACCGTTGGGTGCGTTTATATCCTTGCCGTTGCTCAGCAGGTTGGTGTACAGCTTGGGGGAGTCGATGTCAGGCTGGTACTCCTGGGGGACAACAAAAGGAGACAAAACAAGGTCACTTCCTGTTCCACCATCAGTGGCAACAGTGACATAACAGGGTGCTGCTGTGGTGGCCGTACCTTCACAGGGCTGTCGAAGAGGCCGTTGAGCTTGGCAAAGCTCCCGGTGGAGTCTGAGCAGGACGGTGCCGACTCAGCATCCTTGTGGACGTGTCTCGGCTTGCGGAGGAAGGAGTCTCGGTAGCAGAAGACCACCAGGCCGGCGAGCAGAGCGCCCAGTAGGAAGGCGGCAAACACACAGGTAATGAGGATGTTCATGTGGACCATCTGATTCGCGTCCCCCGACTGGATCTCCCAAATGCCTACAGATTGACAGGGGATTGATTAAGCCCACGATGAAGCCCGTCTTGATAGCACCTCCCCTGCAGAAGTGTGCATGTTTGTGTGTCAACTCAACCATGCATGGATTTCTGCCTTTACCCCCTTAAGGTAGCCTGTGAGCCAGAGCCAAAATGTTTATACTGTATACTTAGACATTAATATTACATTAAACCCAGTTGAAGAAGACACATGGTGAAAATTGCCATAAGCCATTTGGTACCCACATCCAGATCACCATCTATAATAAGTAGTACTATGTTAGTTTAGAAGGGAATAATTTAAGTGTTGCCTCGTTCCACTAGAGACATCTTGTCATGCATTTAACCAGAAGAAAAAAGTTGTTAGGTGTGCAATCCCTTTTTGGGACAAGAAAAAACAAACCGTTCCCCAAAAGATCAACCACAGGAGGTTTGTCAGATGAAAGAGGCACAGTGTTTGCCTTCCAGGTGTAGAGGAACCTTCCAGCAGAACTGGAGGTTTGTTAGTAACCACAGACATTACAAAGAGTTAGTCATCCACGGTGCAGTTGAAATTGCAATGTGGCGAAGGTGAAGCAGAGCTGGCCAATCATCTACCATCCTGGGTAAACTGTTACCACAGCCAGGATGACAGGAGCTTTATACCGGCAGGCAGAGAAATTAGGGCCAAAGAAAAGATGCAAGAAGAATGCTAGAACAGCCACTGAAGGGTGTAATGTTAGACAAACTAGGAAAGCTATAGAAAATAAGTTGAAAGAAGGAACATAAATAAATAATATTTTCACCATGGATAATAAAAATACACAAATAAAAATATAAGTAAATCAAGATGCAATATAACAAATGAAAAATCAAAATGATATGTAATAGATACAAAAAAGTGAAGTCTGCCGTATTATCTGATGGTAACCCTTAATAGTTGCCTGTGTGTGTGTGTGTGTGTGTGTGTGTGTGTGTGTGTGTGTGTGTGTGTGTGTGCCTGTGCCCATGCCCATGCATGAACGGTGCATGCATGTGCACCAAGTGAGCATTTTAGTGGTGGCGTGTGTGTGTGTGTGTGTGTGTGTGTGTGTGTGTGTGTTTATTCAGATGCATGCGCTGTGCATACATGTACACTGAGTGTTATGTGCATTTGCATGTGTGCGTGTCAGCATTTGGAGTGTGCTTTTTGGCAGCTATCAGATAGGGCTCCATGCAGCTAGCAGGCTGCCTCCCTGTGGGCCTTACCCTCGTGGCCCCTTGAGAGAGAGTCTAAAGAATGGGAGGTGGCTGGGTCATCCTGCTGCACAAAGCCTGAGCCGTAGAGCTCTGGACCGGGCCCAGGGATGGGGCCCTGAGTGGGAATGAGTACAGGGGGGTGTATGGGCCCACTGGGCTGGCCAGTGACTGGCGGTGATGATAACTCCATGTCTGTGGTGACAAACAAATTGTTAATAAAAAACCCGACGCGGACACGGGGGCAAAGCACAGTGTTGTTAACATCCCCGTTAGTAGGCATGGCTAATGGCCACTTTTAGAAAGAGGTTAGTGTCCCAAGAACCAAGACAGGTCTTCACTGAATACGTTCCGTCATCAGAAGGCTGTCATCACCATTAACCTTAAGCAGAATCTAGGCTATTTTTGGCTAAAGAATTTGGCATTCACTGATCAACGGAAGTACAATTTTCGCTCAGACAGTTTGAAAGGGGAAAAGGCCCTCGAAGATTGAAAGAGAAGTTGATATACAACAGCGATGATATAAGAAGAAGGTGGGGGACCAGTAGTCATGCAAGAGGAATAAGGAGGTGGCACAGGAAGTCATGAGTGACAAAAGGAGGAGTCTTGTGTCAAGGTAGGCCTGGTGGATCTGTTTTCGGTAATGACGAGAAATGACGATGACGATGAGGTGTTGAGTAGGCGTCATTGTTGAGAAGGATGAATGAGAAAAGGGGGGAGAGGGAGTAGAGAGACAGGGTAGCAATGCTGAACTCAAGGAGAGAAACCATTTGAGTAAAAGATCAAACTAACCAGAGGTTGGGTCGCCAAATGATTTGTAATCTGGCGCTGATGTAGTAGCCAAAAATGCTAAAAGAATTCAAAAAAGGACAAGAAATCAGTATAACGGAATCATAAAGGGGAAAAAGTAAAATTAAAGAGTGCAGTTTATTTGGATTAACTATAAATAGGCAAAGCACTCGCTGTAGGAGACGTTTTTTCTCCAGGCCTGAACACTGAAGCCTCTGGAAGTCCTCTGGTTCTGATCAGTACTAAAGTTCAGCCTGGGCCATGTTCAGCTGGTACAAACGAAGGGACCAGTTGGATCATAAAAGTTCAT
This sequence comes from Gymnoscopelus microlampas, assembly GCF_963454915.1. Classification (NCBI taxonomy): domain Eukaryota; kingdom Metazoa; phylum Chordata; class Actinopteri; order Myctophiformes; family Myctophidae; genus Gymnoscopelus; species Gymnoscopelus microlampas. Next base: position 15,167,516 of record NC_139962.1, read on the forward strand.
TGTGTTTACACTAATATAGACCTCAGCATCTTGTACCAGCTGAACATGCCCCTAAGGTGTACATGTCCATGTTTCTGTCTTACAAGGTGGCATTAGTTGCATGTGGCCATGTACTGTATATGTAGATGTACAACATGTTAATACTGCACATAGAGTCATGTAGGGGCAGGTTACTGGAGTGGTGTTGAGTGTGCGGGCTTTTCTTGTGTGTGTGAAACTAGATGATGGGACATGGAAGTTAATGCCCTACCATGACAGTCTCCTAGATGGGCGGTGTTTCCAAACTCGACATCCTGTTCATATCCAGCCCTAAGAGAGAAAACGACAGACAGAAAGCAGACAGAGGGAGACGGAGAGAAACAGAAAGAAACGGAAAAGAGACATTAGGTAATTCAAGCTGCGAGACAACTTAGGATAACACTTTATTAATCCCCCAGGGGGATTCTTCCCATTACGTTATCTACTCTTTGATGCAACTGTATCCTATCTCTGTGGGGCTAGTACTTACAGAACACCAGGCTGTATCCTCTCACATGCGGCATGAGGCTTCCAGCCACAGTAGGGGTCTCTTGATGCGATGCAGGACCTGGATACACACACACACACACACACACACGCACACACGCACACACACACACACACAGAAAACACCACCATCAAACACAAGGTGTAATAATTCGGGGAGGAAAGCCATTAACCTTTGGCTGACTGAACGTTAGCCTCCAGGCTGAAGGTATTATTGTTATGACTTTCGCAGAAAAACAAAACAATAAAAAGGCGCAAGTGTGGCACAGAGTAACCTCTGAGGTGTTTTGCAGTCACTCACTTGTGGCAGGAGGAATGCCTCTCGCAGCGACTGAGGGGCATGCGAATGACGCAGCTGGAGAAAGCCACGTAGATACTGTGCGTGTCTTTGTCCACGTGCAGGGAGAGGACACGCTTGTCGTCCTCTCGGCTCGAGAGGCACCTGGGGAGAAAGAGAGAAAGATAATAAGCAACCTGATCAGGGTTGAATCAGATAAGTCTGTCTACTGTTTCACTCTCAACGACTAATCAGATGTTAGGAGGAATGGATCACAAAAAGCTTTTCCACGGTTTAACAGGGTTGTAACCTCTGGCACACGGGCATGCACATTTACACACACAAAGAATTACTGACTAACCGGAAAGGAAAGGAACGAGAAGAATAGAATCATGGCAGGCAGAGAGTGAAACGAGGTGGATGCTTTTCGTACTTAGCCGTGTTGAAGACGTCCATCTCTTCCAACAGCAGGCTATCGTTCAGGGATACAGCGGAGGTCTTGGCCAGAACCTTGAGCACCACTCCGGCCTCTGAGCCAACGAACACCACTGTGTAGTTTTTGTAGGGCCCCGCTGTGTTGTCCACTGCCAACGCTGTCAGCCTGTACCTGCAAAGCCAGATGGCTTAAAGTCACAGGCAATATTTTTCCGCGAAAAGCAGACACGGCCATTTGAATAATAAGGGAAAACACATGGGCCCTCCGGCTACGAGAGGTCATGAGATCAACCTTTCTGGATGCGTTTGTATATGCCTTCCTCCTTTTACCTGACACGTGTCTTGGTGAACCAGGGCTCGTCGCCTATGGAAGGAACAGCTGTGTCCATGAGGGGGTGGGACTTGATGAACTGCAGCGTTTCATCCGGGAACTCAATGGAGGTCTTATAGGACTCAGCTGGAGCGTGACCTGCACAGCACCCAGGCCTGGGGCACAGGACACACACACAGAGGGCAAAGGTCACACAATGGCCTATACTATCACCCACCAGGGACTAATAAAGCGTATTGAAATGGATTGAAGCACGGAGAAAGGGGGTGGGGGAGAGGCGCAGGTGCTTGATTAGGTCCACAAAAAGGCCCCCCAAATGGAAACATAAAATATACATATATAGTTATCCCCATCAATGATTTACATGGGTAATGAGGCGCCGCATGGACTTTGTGTTTTGGTCACAGGGCAGGGCTGCCGGCATATGCGATGACTGTACACACGTTAAATATGCAACGTGTCTAATTGTGACAGATTCATTATTTATTCATCAGCAGATGGTGAATGTGTTTGATGGGTCATAGCTAATAACCAGTCCTGTCTCTGATGACAAAAACGATTTGATTTCGTTGGGATTAACCCGGACAGAGAAAGGTTAGGGAGGGGTCAGATGACAGGTGGCTTGCACATAACATGTCAAGTGTCATCGTGGGTGTTCCCGATGCCTGATTTATACTTGGCAGCACATTGTGTCGTGCACTGAAAATAGACAATCTAAAAGCTCACAACGCATCGCATTGTGATCTTGTAGATTTGCTCTTTTCTGTGCGACGCTGGTGCACAATTAAGTATAAATCAGGCTTCAAAGTTGCATCTAAGGTCGACATTGACCATACTCACACGCAGGCCATTTTACTTCATTTGTATTTTGTACAAGAGCAAAGAGCAAGAGCAAAATGACCAGCATGTGAATATGGTCAATTGCTGTTTTATTTAAAAGTTGCCGGGTTAAAAGTTATAAGCCAACTTGGCATAGCACCACCTAAATGTTGTCTACCTGGGCTTGGGCAACTTGTCCTCTGGGAATGGGGTCCACACAGAGTCAGCAGTCTTCTGCTCCTTGAAGCGACCCTGGAAGACCTTCTCTATGTCGACCATTGAGAACGCACAAACCGCAGATCCTGGAATACTGGGGGGGGGGGGGGGAAACACAATGTCAACACCTGATGCCAGTGATTGAATTACCATTGCTGGGACTGGGCATGTGAAATACTGTCCATTGTTATCTGTTGTATGTTTTAAAGTGAGGATGAACTTTGGTACAGCCATGGGTTAAATAGCTACGTGGCCATGGTATGGCCATATAATTGACAATAAATCAATTATGTTTATCTGTTTGTCATCCTTTGCAATGTGGGGAACAGCAGTAGCACTTTCTTCCCTCTCGCCATTCACTCACTCTACATAGGGAAACAGGTCTTAAAATCACACTATTTTGACACATAAATGAACAAAAGACTAATCTCCAATATAACATTCACACTTTAGATACTCTGTGTGTAATAAGGTTTTAAAAATGCATTTAGTTTTAGCTGAAAGAGATACTAAACAGCTGCTCTTGCTCACCTGGCCATAATATGGCCAAATTATTGACAATAAATCAATTACGTTCATATGTTCCTCCTTTGTTCTGTGAGGAACCGCAGAAAATCACACTATTTTGGCACATAAATGAACAAAATAATAAACCCCAATGCAATGTTCACACTTTAGATACTTTGGGAACATGTGGAAAAAAGCTCACCTGTTCATCTGCGTGGTGAACACGCCCACCAGAGAGGGGACTCCGTCGATGTCGATGATATCGGTGATGGACTGAAGCACGTCGAAGTAGAAGAAGGACTCGCCTGGGACAGAGCAGTTGAGCCTGGCCTTCACGAATGACGTCCAGTGCTTTTCTAGCACGCGTTGAGACCCACCGACGTCATTCTTGCAGATCCTTGCCACGCGAGAGTACACAGCCTGCCGAGGAGCCGGACAGAGAGAGGACAGTTCAGGACAGAAGGCTGGCTGCGAGAACGAACGGCGCTTAAAACGCTTTCAACATCGTAAATAATGCATCCGTCCACCCTTTGGTCCTGCTGCTCAATGCACACGTTAAAGCATGCACACTCCCGACTGTGTGCAAGGGAGCAAAAGAAAACGCCATGCCCATTAGCTTTGACTTTTCTTCAGCCGGCGTCTTGTGAGTGTATTTGCATGAGTCATTGTGCACGTTGCCAAGCCATTGGGTATAAATGCGTGTAAAACAGTTCGGCTAAGATGGCTTTAATAATTCACCAGTGCAAACCTCCATCAGAGGCCAGGTGTCATTCCCAGCATTAGTAGGGATGAAATATTTATTAGGTGGTAGTTGATGGAGGACACTTGCTTCTTGAAGCCTGATCAGACCAACCATTCTCTGGATGACACACAGTCAAATCTAAAGCTGGACACCGCAATAGAGCAACCTAATGCCCTCTGTTCTGTGTGTGTGTGCGTGTGTGTGTGTGTGAGAAACAAAGAGTACAAATCCTCTTAGGGCATAACAGTTTGACAGAAGCAGAACATATCTGGAGAAAATTAATTGTTCAATGCTCCCACGTACATTCTAAAAAGACTGCGTGGGATTTTTAACTCGCGATTACACCAAGATGGACCGCCTTACCTTGCCCAGATTGTTGTGCTCCACTGCGATCTCACGGTAGAAGAAATACACATAATTCCCATACTCCACCGCATGAAGGAAATGAGGCTCTGCAAGACAGAGAGAGTGGGGGGGGGGGGCAAGGACAGACTATGACAAAGTGTATTTTTGCATCGTCACCATCACTGTGCATTCTGCATATTTCAGTGATTTTTACAAGTCAGTATATGACTGGGAGTGACCTAGATCGCCTGGGAGAGAACAGGACATGTTCCCAGGGAGAAAAGACATGTGGAAGAACTCTTACTAACAGCAGCAAAACAACCACACCTAATGCCATGCACAATAGTTTTAACTAACTATTTTAACTTGTTTTTTGTTTATCGCTAGCTGAAAGATAGACAGGATAGAGGCAGAGTTGACTATTTGATGGAGAGTCTCATGTACCTTTCAGCCACTTGGAGTCATATTTGATGGTCCGGAGGGCTGAGCCATCCCCCATACTGCGATAGATGACAGCATCGCTGGCCTGGAAGTCTGCCACTGTGGCCGAGTAAAGCTTCCCATCTGAAAGAAACAACGGTCATCACAAACTTGGATATATGTGTTTTGTTAGGCCTGGCTCACACAGTTAAACAATCGTTTTGTCGCTGCCTTATGCCTTACGTGAAGCATAAGGCCATTTCAATTAATTCCCTATGGAAGTCACATAGTTTGATAAAACTGACTTGCCTTAGGGGAGGGGGGGTAGAGCGATAGAGCCGTGAGGCAAGTCAGTTTTATCAAACCATGTGACTTCCATAGGAAATTAATTGAAATGGCCTTATGCCTCACGTAAGGCATGAGGCAGCCACATAACACTTGTTTTAACTGTGTGAGGGGGGCCTTACAGATAGGGCCACGTCATCATGACTGCAGGTTTTACACCTGATTTATACTTAGTTGTCTTGCACCAAAAATAGCAGATACACAAGCTCACAATGCATTGCACTGTGATGCGTTGTGAGACACGATCCGCAACTCAGAATAAATCAGGCTTTAATTTGTCTAATTGATGAAGGCTTTGCGGTTGCCAATGGGGGCATGAGTGGGTAAGCATTAGCTGTGCTTCCCAAAGGGGGAAAAAGTGTGTCTGCACTTGATCAGCTTACCAGCAAAGAGTGCAACGTTGGTCTGCTTGGCATCAAATGGGCAGCGTGCCAGTCCACTGATCTCCTCTCCGTCAAACTCCAAGTTATCCAGCTGAAAAGGAGCACAATACGCAGTGTGAGATGAAAATAAAACTTTAATTGCACATGCATACAGATAAAACAAAAACAAGAAAGTCTGCCAGAGTGTGTGAGTGAGTGAGTGAGTGTGTGCATCAGAGCATTCTGCGTGCACTCACCCTATAGTATCTGCATGTGGGATTGAAGCCATTGGTACCGCAGATAAAGACCAGGTCATCATTTCTTGGGACCAGCACTTTGATGAAGTTATGGCACTCGTCCTGCAAAAACAAAAAAAGAGAGAGAGACAATTTACTTGCCTGCCAGTGCTCACTGTGCACATCTCTATCAGTGTGTGCTGAAATATGCAAGAGAGGAGATGGGTGAATGAGTTGGCTACTTACTCTGTGTTTTCCCTTGACAGCGCACATCTCTCTGTCCGCTTGGCCAGACCGCCACGTTAGCTTCTGGAAGCAGCAACACAGAGGACCGTTAACACACAACCATGACCACAAACACACACACACTTTTTACTTCCACTCTCTCGTTTTATAGCCTGTCCAATGTGTGATAAATGGCTCTGTATTTTTCTATAGAGCTCTGAGAGTGTTTGTGGACTGTCAAGAGCAGCTCCTGGACCAGACTCTTACCCTGTACGGGATGATCTCATTCCTGTAGGATTCTCGCAGACTCACTAGGTACACCTGGTCTCTGTGGGCAGACATGATAGAACACACAGCTCACTGACTGCAGAGTACTAGCAACAACATGGCAACGGCTTTTACTGATTATTAATGTTTAACCCATTAAGACCTGAGGCCGCTTCTAAACATTTTCTAACTCCTAACAGTTTTTCGGAAAAAAATATAAAAAAATAATTTTCACAATTTTTCAAAAATAGCAGATCTACAAGCTCATAGCGCGGCACTCGGTGCCGCGCTATGAGCTTGTATATCTGCTATTTTTGAATAGCCAAAGAAATCTAAAATGACACAGATGCGTTCCCGGTCTTAATGGGTTAACACTTCAAAGAGTACCACGGTCTGATGTCAAATCCACACCCTGGGTCATGAAGAAATTCTCCCATTAAAAAATCCACACATTCATACACGGACGGTGGAGGAAATCTTACAAGGCACCAACCAGCTCATCTGGAGCAGTTCGGTGTTAAACTCTGAGAGTGTACAAATGGATTAGTTCCATTTGTACTCTCTCAGACTGAGAGAGTACAAATATGTAACTGAGAGTCTCAGTTACATAACACTCAGGATTTTACGGTGTAGTGTCCAGTTGTTGCCCGGTACATTATTAGTGTTAGTGGTCAAATTAATCACGGTGATCATAAATATCAAGACGTGTAAAGATGCCAGGAAAGCCCCTGACAGTGCATCAGGCCTGGGGTTGATGGACATCATCCCCGGATGCATGCTCGCCATACACATTAGACAGGGTGCCTCCATGCCACATATCCAATAACACTAAGAGCTTTTTCCCTTATACCATCATTTAACTGCCAAAGAGTGAGCAAATGCATGAGTGAGAGGGAGGAGGGGAGAAAATGTTAAAGAGAGAGAGAGAGGAATGAGAGAGGTGTAGTGTGGGCGTGTTTCATTTACCTGCCAGCGATGAACAGAGTGTCCTGTATCTTGGTCATAAGTTGAAAGTCGAGGCGATGCTGTGATTCGTTCCCAGAGGGCCTGCCTCTGAACACTGGGTACTGCCGTGCGTCTGGACCACACACACACATACACACAGTTATTGGGAGACTCAGATTGTGATTTAATGCTCTACACTAGTTGGTTTTTAATAGCCAAAAATCATTATTTTTTATTAGTAGTAGTAATGGCACGGAAACATGAAACACACACAGTTCTTACTGGATCGCTGACTCTGAAGTGTAAACGCACAACAATTTTAATTTAATCTTTCAATAAAGGAATTAATGCTACTGCGCCGTTACTGCTCAGTTACTAAATTAATGCTGTTTGTGTGCGTGTTTGTGTTCATGTGAGAGGTAAAACAGCCTAGATCAGCACATCTCTTTAAGCTCTCCCGGTGCCTCAGAAAGATTAAAAAAGAAGCCTTTTAATATTACAACTGACAATAGAACACTTAGATTTTATTACTGCCGATATGCTACGCTCAAATCTGCTTTCCTGACAGGACTGGAGAGAATTGACTGCTGATATTTGTCTTAAATTGTACAACTAACACACACTATGCACAACTACAGTATATTGACTCTTCAGTTGCGTTTGTATATACTGTAAATTAAAAATATAGTTGTGGACGGACAGACTTTAAGCAGGGGAAGGGAAGTATTTTATGGTCCCCGGGGGAGGGAAAATTGCTTTCACAGCTTCACCAGGTGATGGCTTAACGTTTCTTGGGACACTTCAACACGTATACTGGGGGTCGATCTGGCCACCTTCCAATTCCCAGACGTCCTCTATACCCACTTATCTATTGCCTCCCAAATGAAGTAGCTATAAAAATCTAATTATAATGCCAATCCCAGCTACTGTGCATGGAATTGTGTAAAGGAACATTTTTGTGTCCACATTTTTCACAGTTGAAAATACGTCATCTTTGTCGTGCAATGCGATCAGCCTTTAGTGTACTCACAGTGTGCATCGACGACATCGAGGGGCGTGCTGTCTTCAGGGAAGCTGACTGCGAAGATTGTGTGTGAGGCTGTCAACAACAGCATCAGCAGCTCACTGAGCAGAAATACTGCTCTCTGACCCATGGCTGCTCACAGACGACGCTTCCTGGTTCACACTGATGGAGATGTTACCTACACACACACACACACACACACAATACTGTCATTAAACAATTGAGCTAAAACTGTAAATCCAGATGACATACTATTTAATTGCATTCATCTCATCACCAAAGCGTTAGACATAACTACTCAAGCGCTATATAATTAGTCGTACAACAAAACATTTGTGCCATTTTTCAAACCGTTTTGCCTATAATGACATGCCCAAAATAGGGACACTAGTGGTTAACAGCTACATAGCATCAAATGTAGTGCCATTTGGTTACCTTTGGGTTTCAAATGTATACAGCAACACTGGGGATTTCACTGGGTACACGTTTTAACGCTAGCTCTCAAAATGACCTCTAGCCCCAAACAAAAAACAAACAAACAAACAGCACTTTCTCCAGAGAGGTGTATGAAAGGGTTCACATTTATGTCCACTTTTCCAGATTTCCTTGTGGGGGCATTTGAACTGTGTGCGTTAGTGAAAAAAACACAGCATACAAGCTGCTGACAGAGCTCTTATAGGGAGAGCTTGGCAGTTTCCCCTCTACCTCTCCCAGCATCTGCTGTCCGAGGGAAGGTCATCCAACTGACCAATGGGGTGTCTCGGTGTGGGTTGTATGCAGCGGAAGTCCACACTGTCAGAGGCATGGTGGGCCTGCTGTCTCTGTGCATCTGTGCTATGATTGGTTCACTCTGGGCCAAGGCTGAGAACCACTCAAAGCTTTGCAACTTCATCACAATCACCACCGGTGCAGTTGTGACCTTAGTTGACATCTATTAGTGCTCTGTTGGCTCTTACTACCCAATTCTTTCCTCGGGGCTGTGTGGTTTATTGAGGTTCCAGTGATTCACTCAGTTTTGTTTGTGTTGATCTCGTCAATTTCAGTTGTTTTAATCATACAGAGATGTACTTTAATTTTGAACAGATGAGTCTACACCGAGTGTTATTTGTGCTGTGATACACCAGCAGCTAAATTGGCAAAAACCTGTATTGTGGGCAAACTGGGCATGGGGTTTGGCGTGTGTGCGTGCATGTGTGTGTAAACCAGTGCTTTAGAGACAGGCTGTGCTGTGTCTGTGCATATTAATGAACATTGTCCAGTCAAATATTTATAACCCAAACAAATTATTAATGCGGGCAAGGCCTGAACGGATATAAACAATTTACCAGGAGACGACATGCAGGCAGAGAGATAGATTAGCTGGGAACACACTGGGATACGAACGTGCGTGCACATGCGCGCACACACACACTTACATAATCACAGTAATGCAAAGATTGATGCATGCACACACACAAACACACACACCAATATTGACACGTTTTTCAATTAGCCCTAAGCACACCTGCTCCAGTGCTGTCTGTGAGCCCAGGCTGCCAGGCCATTAGTGCTCTGATTGATCCACACAGGAAGCATGGCAGATAGGCAGGCAGCTGCCCACAGAGGTAATCTATTAACTTTACCATATACATAAGTGCAGCCGACTTTCTGACTATCTGAATGTGTGCAGGTCTAGGACCTAGTCAATGGTCCACAAGCGGTGACTGTGAGACAAGTCCAGGTGAGCCTTGGGATTGTGTGAGTGTGACAACCACAAACTTTTGATTGAGATATATATATATAGAGTGTGTGTGTGTGTGTGTGTGTGTGTGTGTGTGTGTGTGTGTGTGTGTGTGTGTGTGTGTGTGTGTGTGTGTGTGTGTGTGTGTGTGTGTGTGTGTGTGTGTATGTATATACTGTAAAACTACAAAAGTATATCAGTAAATAAAACATTTCCCAATACAGCGGCAAAACTCTATAAAATGTATAATAATTAACCATAGTCAACCTGGTGTCCCTATTTTGGGCATTCATTGATGTCGTTTTTGTATTAATTAAAATCTTTAAAATATAGACACCTATGAAGGAAGGTGTGCCTTGGTGTGATTTTGACTCACATGTGCCAACATTTTTTAAACCACTGGCCTAAGTAACAGCAATGCCTGAATCCTGTGTTTAATGTCCATGCTAGATGCTAATAATTCTCATTTGGTCACACAAGCGATGTGATGCGTCGGATAAATAGGAATGACAATGACACTCAAGCAGACACTCAAGCAATGACAATCGTAGTGCTGCCAGTGTGTTTGTCATAAACGGTGTGAAATCGCAGATATTCAGCACTTTGCGCGATAGCGAAGTGAGTGACGGAACTGTGTCATTATGACTGAGTGCAATGCAAGGCTTGGTCATGTCAGCACTTCACCTCAATTAGTCCACTTATTAGCTGAATTAAGAGTTTTGATGCTTCGCCATGATGAGCAAATTCCATGATGCGCAGAAAAGGTCACACACTCTGGCTGCAATTTCAGATGTCAATGAGGCGGCATAAGTTGCTGCACTCCAATTTTAGATACAAATGAATCTCTGGCCACAAACGTTCCGCATAGCTATTCAGAACAGTTCATAGATCTATACAGAAGGGCAAATGTCAGCAATTTCATCTAAACGAGAAGTGATGATGCCGCTCCACAACGGCACTCCTCAAAAGCATCACACAACATTTATGATTCGGTTCTGTCCAGAACCGAAAAATAAAATGCCCACAACTGAAAATGTGAAACACCTAGAATTGAAGACCTGAATTGAACCTGGGCACAAACATCTACCAAACACAACAATAGAAAGAGGGTGCTCCAAGATGTAAATAAACTAAGCATCACATTCGAGTTCTATAGCCTCATCATGCTGCCTGGGGCTGTGCTCAAAGCCCCAACTTGCATTTTATTCACAGGTAAATCATTTCCCTGGCTGTCAGGATTTAGCGCCCTATTTGTTACAGCTCTCACTCAAACACACTTTTTTGCTCACAAAACAATAAAAGAGAAAGACACTCTATCCAAAGGCAGAGGCTCAGCTCCGATCTCCCATGATTCCGTGCATGGTAATAGCTGTGCTGTGGGGGCGAAGGCTTCCCTCAGAAACGTTAATGCAAAACAGAAACAGAAGACATCCAGAGGTCAGCGATCTAAAATTACTTCTCAATCTCCAGTGAGCCCAGCATGTTTTCTATTGACTATTCCTCTGCACTCTCTGGTTCCTGCCTTCCAGTGTTTGTGTGTGTGTGTGTGTGTGTGTGTGTGTGTGTGTGTGTGTGTGTGTGTGTGTGTGTGTGTGTGTGTGTGTGTGTGTGTGTGTGTGTGTGTGTGTGTGTGTGTGCGCGCACGCATACATGTTTGTGCATGTGTGATTGTGTGTAGGCCCGGAGACGCTGAAGCTAGTCACGCAACATAGTGCCATTCAGCCTTCCTCCTTTCTGCCTCTGTTATTACAGGCTTTTCAATGTCCTACAATCACGAACTTTCTCTGCTGATGTTGTTGGCTCGGCCCCATGGTGTTAAACACAGGGGAGGGGGCAGGGGAGGGGCGGTTGGATTGCAATTCCTTTTGACTGGTGGGTACGGGGGTTTGTAGTCGACTCTGCTGGTTTAAATGGGAGTTTTTGTCCTGCATCCATGGCACAAGAAATGATTAGCTAGAGCTGCACCGTAAAATCCTGAGTGTTATTTGACCTGTGGGTGAATTATTTTGGTTACACTTTATGAGTTGCAAATGGATAAACAAACACTGAGGATTTTAATGTGCATCATCTTTTTGGGTATCATTTTGGTTACGGCAGGGCATATCATTGATGTCTGGCAGAAACCTTGTATCTCTGTATTTCTTGCAAATGAATGCCCTACTTCGTCATACTAGTATCACACAAAAGTAGCAAAAATAGCCGAGCTACAAGCTCACATAGTGCCGCACTGCGACACGTTGTGAGCTTGTAGTTCGGCTATTTTTGAAACATTTTAAGTGAAAGTGGTTAAGTGTGTCTGTGGGTTTTAAAAATATTGAGAATGTTTCGATCTCACAGGATTTTCATCATTGTCTAGCTACTCAATAAAGTTATCCTTGAAGGCAGTGTGCGGGCTCTACTTCTCTTAAATATTAGTTTCATTGGCCCAGCACCCACTGTCGATGTGCCGTGTAATTAGGTATGCTTTTATAAATATTGAACCAATGAAAAGTAGTAACAAGAGCTTGTGACTAAATAATAACTACACTGGAAAACAAGTTATTTTTTCCATTTCCTGAAAAGTTTTGGATTTTTTTTCCAACCGACAGCAAGGATATACTAGTTTGCCAGCCCCCCACCTCTTATTTGTCACAGCTGTGCATGACCTTTACAGGGAAACCCAACAGCAGGAGTTGGGTAGCAAACAACGGTACTATGTGCGATTTTATAACTCCCGTGTGAATGTGAAGGGTGAACGTAATCCCAGCTGAACAATAGCTTCTGCTCCTTGGGGCAGCTCAGCCTGTCATCCAGCACCACGCTGAGCTGTAAACACACAGCGCACGAAATCAGATAACCGAGGAGTTCAATTTCAGTCATTCCCCCTGATATTCAACTGAATTCTACAATGTATTCTGCTGCCTGGATTTGTACACGCTTGTCTGTTTCTCTGTTTCTAGGCGGATGTGGCGTATGACATTGCTGACCCAGCTCCCAACCGAGGTTCTGAGAAAGCAATCAAGATGCAGCCACAGAGGAGGTGAATCAGCCAGACGATTAAGGCTGCCGTCCACACAGGCCCTGAAATGATTACTACCCCTTCTCCCGCTTCAATAATAACCACTGCCCCTAATCACTCGCTATTTACCCAAGGATTGCTTCTGAGGGGTGGGGGTGGACTTGTTGCTTCAGAGCTTTGGCAGAAAGTGAGGGGCTGTGCCACCCTAAACCGTGCCTCCCTCCTTTCTTCCCTACCTTGGCAAGAGGAGGAGTGAAACAGGAGAAAGGCTGTTCTCAGCAGTAGTTCTGCTATAGTGGAACACAAAGGAGTTGAGCTGCAGGTGTGACTGGTGAACAAAGGGGCTTTGGGCAAAAGAACACAATAGGGCTCCACCCCCGCCGGTGGCCCTGCATGCTCTTGGGGGTTCAGGGGGAGCTGCTCTGGGGCTCCTCAAAGGGGAGAGCGGTAAGAGTAGTACAGTGGTGGGGTCACACAGGGCCCATCTGGAGGAAGAGTCGAATGTTGACTTGAGTTCTGCTCCGGGGCCAGATTTATTTATTTTTTATGCATTGAGAATTGAATAATCTGATCTCAGGTCAGCAGTTTGACAACCGTGCAGCTGTAAAGGGTTAATGCTAATCATTGGAGAGGTTAACGCAGGCTGTTCCGGGGTTACAGTCAGCTCTAGTGGGGGTTAACGGTGGTCGTTCTGGTTGCTGGGCTCTGACCCTGTGGTAAGTGAGGTGGAGTTTAGACACAAAAGCCAGCTGGACGGTCAACATACCATGGCTGGTCCACCTATCAGCTTAGTGCTGCTGTCAGCATCAACATAGGTTCTATAACTTAAGCTGGAGATCTATGACCTATGATCTATGACTAAAGTGGACCACTTTAGTTTTCACACAAAATCACACAAAATTAAAACAATCTGCTTCATGTATCAGTTAATGGAATGGATATCACCGTTTGTTATTTGCCAAGGCCACTCCTTGAACAAAACAATATAGGTGTTGTTGAGTTTAAAATGTACCCGTTTATATTATTGTACCAGTATGCTTCTTTTCCTTAATAATTAATAACAACTTTAGGGATAGTAGCGTGCACTAGATAGTTGGCACATTCGAACCATTTATTTTGTCAGAGACTTCATTTAACCAGTACCTTTTAAGTAGTACAACTAGGCTATTAAAATGCATCGATTTTAAAAGAAAATAAACCACTTAAATGCTAACTTTTTCTTTCACACACAATGTCAGATATTTTTTTTACATTCACTTTTTTTGTTCAACCAATAATTTTAATTTACAGTTTCACTAACGGTAAATAGCCTACCCTACATACGAATATTGCTTCCTTAGCCTAGGCCTACAGCCCACAGAACCCATTCGGGGCACCAGTGTGTGTGTATTGTCCTGGCTGGGCGTGAAGGCATTCAGGATTGATCCGTGGTAAATCTTTTCAACGTGGACACATTACAAAAGACAACAAAGCCGCAGCAGCAGAGTGACAACAGCGATGGCGCTGCGTTCAACTGCCTCCACCACTAATGCATGCACATGGGGCTGGGTTGGAGGAAACCCTCCTTCTATCGCTTCTGTGATCTTCCTCCAAAAAGCTTCTGTCTGTAGCGCATTCTTACAACCAATTACCATATCAATAATACAACATTATTGAATTCAACAGAATTAAGAGCTAAACGTGCTTTAAAGTTTACAGCGCTAATCAGTCGACAATGACATCCGTAAGTGATGGAATCAGTAACCGGAAGACTTGCCCCAAAACACGCTCGCTCCCATTTTTTTCCGCGAACCAGCGGTTATTGTATTCATGTATTGTTTTACTGAGGATAAGGTTTAGGAATACGGTTGAGGTTAAGTTTAGGAATAACGAATAAGGTTAGGTTTTGGCACCGTTTTCCTGAGGTTAAGTGTAGGAATAAGGTTAAGTTTAGGCATAGTTTACTGAGGTTAAGTTTAGGCATAGTTTACTGAGGTTACGTTTAGGAATATGGTTAGGTTTAGGCATAGTTTACTGAGGTTACGTTTAGGAATAAGGTTAAGTTTGTGAATAGTTTACTGAGGTTACGTTTAGGAATACCAGGTGTGACTACCACCAGATTTGCCCCAAGAAGACGACTGTGTTTTGGGGCGAGCGTTTTGGTATTCATGGCATCGGGTTCGACCTTCACGTCGTAGCCACTGCTGTGTAATGTTACGATGATGGGATGATGTGTGAGATCATATCAATGTTGTGCTGCTGCTAGTGACTCCTTTACTGAAGTGAAGCACACATTCCTCAAACTTGTATTGTGACCTGCATCCTTAAGCCAGTTGACACAGCTTGGTGATAAGTTAATGATAAAACAAACTATATTGCGAAATGCGAATAACGCAGAATATATTTTGTTCCAGGAATCCCCCGTGCCAGATTTGTGGATTCTGTTGTTAGAATCATGTTTCAAAAATATTCCACATTTTGCACTTTTTAAAGATTTCTTTTTTTTTAATGGCAGATCTACAAGCTTGTAGATCGGCTATTTTCAAATAGCCAATGTACATTATGTTGAAATCTCTGCACAAAAGGTTTTGACAGTCAGAGAGCTACTCCAGTGAATAATTAGACTTGACTCACCATCGACGCGTGTGCTTTGGTTTAATTGCATGATCTTATCTAACTGCTTACCATAAATCTTTCACTTTTATTTTCTATATCTATAATATTCTAATCTAGCTCATGACATGTGTCTCTCAAAAAGTATCTGTTAGAAACAATAACAGCCAGTGGGGTTTCGTGAAATCCTTGGCTTTTAAATGTACACAAAAAAACGAATCCTCAGGTAAATTTCAAAGACAGGAAGAAAAAAAATGATACGAGAGAGAGAAATACCCCCAAACAAGCATTATACACACTTAATCCAACAATCACACGGCGTAGACACCTACCTTATAAATGTATTCATGAGTAGGGCGATCCAAACGCAGGTTATTATATTCCTTTTGTAATCCATTTAAGGAGAAAACAATCAGCCTTTAAAAATCCTTAAATTTTCACGTTCCATTCGTTCCCCACTTTTCTTATCCAGTTGCGCACAGAAATTAATTCCGATCGCTAGAGAGGAGCCGTGTGTCTCCCTGCCTGACTGCACTGTGTCCGTCTCTCTCCGGGACTGATCTTCAAAGCGCTACAACACTACAGCGACCAAACTCCCCCCTCCCTCATCTGATCTACCAGCCCCTTCAACTACTATTAACTTTGGAAAACCAGAGGGAAAACATAAACATTAAGGGTGCGCCATTCTTTCAAAGATGTGCGCTGAATGATAGATCATATATATGTATTATTATTAAAAAAAAAAAAAAATCTGAATGGATAGGCTATGCGATGTAAGCACATACGATTTCAGACCAAAGCTATTTTTGTCCAACAACCATTACTCTTGTGTACATAGTAAAGCCAAGCGACGTGGTTCAGAGAAATCTGTTACCTCTCAGTCCTGTATAGTTTCCCTGGAACTGTTCATTATGGTGCAACAAAGCAACGAAAACTCACCTCATTTGAATTGATATAATGTATCCTTTTGTTTTCCCGTAAATCCAAAATTGTCTCCGTAGTGATCAACTTCTCTCCGGGTCTCTTTCTCTGTCTGGCAGAGAGAAAAACAAACTAATGCACGGCAAATGGTGTAATTCGATCCATACTGAGTCAATCCATCAAGAGAGCCCTCTGCAGCCTACCAATAAGCCGCTGCCTTTGGCTCCAGTCCCTCCCCCATGCATCTCTCTCTCTCTCCCTCCCCCTCCCTCCCTCCCTCTCTCTCCCTCCCTCCCTCTCCCTCCCTCTTTTCTCTCTCTCTCTCTCTCTCTCTCTCTCTCTCTCTCTCTCTCTCTCTCTCTCTCTCTCTCTCCTCCCTCCCCCCATCTCTCTCTCTCTCTCTCTCTCTCTCTCTCTCTCTCTCTCTCTCTCTCTCTCTCTCTCTCTCTCTCTCTCTCTCTCTTTCTCTTTCTCTCTCTCTTTCTCTCTCTCCCCCCACTCTCTCTCTCTCCCTCCCCCTCTCTCTCGCTGTGGCTTTTGGCAACTCTCCCTCGCTAGAGCGTTTTATTCCGTACTGCCTGGAGAGAAAAGAAAAGGCTGCCCCCCCCCCACCTCTCCAGAGTGACCCTGTGTTGCCCCTCTTCTCTTAACCCCATCCCCCACTCAGCTGAGTGCCTTGTAAAATCTTTTCAGCAGCTTCAGAGTTGTTGCTTAGTAAAAGAAAAAAAAACAACACACTATTTAGAATTGTTTGCATTATGTTATCTGCAGTTTTAGCACAGATCCAACCATGCATATCGTCATATTGTCTTTTCCACATCAGGATCGTGTAAGATGAAATCACATCTAGCTTTGTTCCTTACTGCCCCTGCTTGTTTTGTTTTTTTGCAAATAAAATATGATTTGAGACACAAATGACAGGACTTATGGAGATGCTTTGGCAATGTAAACATATATATTCTCATGCAAATAAAGCTAAACTGAATGACATTTAGATGACATACCACCACATTGTGTTCTGCTCTGTAATCTTAGTGTCCATGCATGTGTTTATGCATGCAAAGTACAGGCCTGATTGTCCATGTCAGGTCATTCCAGTCAGGGCTGCAAAGACACAATGGTTGCCCATTTGCACCCCATTAGAAAGACAATCCAACAGATGTGTGAGGATACAGCTCACCCACACGTGTACACACTCCTGACACCTCTCACACTATGAGTTGCAAATGTGGGATCTGCATCTGAATGCTTTCACAGGAAACACTAGTTTTGTGCTGCTGATCTGCCTGCTGCTTCTCGTCTGGTTGCCTGTCTATCTGAGTTCTATCTGTCTGTCTGTGTCCCCCGCTTCTCTATTTTTTTAATCCCAGGTTTTCGTTTGTCATATGCATGTCTACCTGATAGGTCCCTTTGTCCATTTTGTATTTATCTGCCTCTCCTTTTGACAGAGCATGCCTGTTTCTCCTCAGGAAGCCTCTCCTCTCTTTTGCATGCATTACGTCTGTCTATTGACTCTGTGTCCTGTGAGGACTGAATCAGCAGGCACATCTATCATTTTGGGAGATGGATAAATCAATATGTCAAAGTTTTGGGCACATATGGGTACTGAATGTGGGGTTGGATGGACAGATATATGGATGAGTGGATGTCCAGAGGTGGGTGGGTGTATTCGTTAGTCCCCCCATCCGCGCAATGGCTGTTTGTCCATGTGATGGCACTTTAATAGCGTTTAGTGGAAGAAAACACAACCATGAGCTTTGACACTTTTTATTCTGTTTTGTGAAACTTAGCACATTATTAACTGCATCTAAAGACAGAACAGTTTGTAGATACTTCACAGACCTGCAGGATTTTGTTTTTCTTTCTTATTATAAAAGCGGAGCTAGTTTATTTAGAGGTGAAAAAGAACAAGATAAGAAAAAGGAAAAGATTCAGTTCTCTGTCATTTAAAGGGGATATTTAGAAAATGTTTGGAGAGCCCCAGTTTGTGTATGAATATGGGAGTTGTGGGTGGATAGATGCTGAGTCTGTATAATAATAATACAAATATGGTAGTAATAGGACTGAAACAGATGGGTGAATAAAAAGGTCAGTGAATAACTTCAAGATGGACAGATGAAGGTATTGATGTTAGAAAGGGAGAAAGGATGGAGAGATGGATGGTGGGAGACAAGTGATATGCATGTAGGATGGGGGGTAGGATAGACAGATGACAGAAGGGCTGTGCATGTCCCATAGCCTGCTATGCTCCCTTGGGCCCCCTGCAGTGTGTGGGTTAACCCCAGGGGATGTGCAGGGGTGGGGCCTGTTGCATGTGAGGGCTTGGCCTTTAGGCTGAGCCTGCCATGGAGAAGGACACCGTCACTCCCTAATTTACTGCCTGAAATGTCACTACAGATGGTCTGAAGGTCTAGGATGGGAGCTGGAGTATTAAAGCTTAATTTATACTCCTTTGCGCGAGGGTGTCGTTTGCCAAAAATAACACATCTACAAGCTAACATGAACGTGTCGTGGATCTGTTCATTTTTGCGGGCAACACATTGTAGTGCGGATCATAAATCTGTCTTTAGCCTGGTTTTGTGTTCAGAGAGGGAGATATTAATACCATGTTCCCTGTCTCATCATTTCAAATTTGCATGCATAGTGTGGTGAGTTGACAAAGTCAACATATAAATGCGAGAACGTTTTTAGCGAACTAACTTTGACGTCACTAAGCTGTGTTGTCTACTAGCTCCATTTTACTTCACCAGTTGGTATTTCAACCAACAGGAAGTGGTGTGTAACTAACATCAGTCTTGCAGGAACATCTAAAGGCCCATACACACCAAATTGAATTGCCCTGACTACTACAGACGGACTGTACTGTACTGATTATTTATATTATTATTATTATTATCATTAGCGAAGTATTATTATATTATTCATTCATTAATCATTGAGTTAAGTGAACAGGACCTGAGTTGTCTCTCATAAACCAGCTTGATGTGCAAACAACAACATAACAACACTGGTGAGCAGTGCCAATAATATGGTAAACCCTCCCTCGAGTGTAATATTGCGATTATACAACAGTTACCATCAAAATAAAACATATCAAAATGTATTCATATTGCGGGACATTTCTCTCTCACTTCACAAGTGTTATCTCAATCCTGGGGTCCGTCTGACAGACAGACATGAGTCCCTGTTTATCTCAGCCACCGTGAGCCACCCACGCTAGACAACTTTTCTCAGACTGGACACATAGAGAAACAAAACTTAGCTGTTAGCTCAATCTCATTGTATTTAAGATATTCAATTGAAATTCTTTTTTTTTTTAAATGCCAGATTTAGCTAATACGGCCCCAAACTTCCCATTCAAACTGCTAGCTTAGCCTGTAGCCACTGCTCTGTGAAACAGATTTTTATATTTTTATTGTGTGCTGTCATGCTTGTTTGAGCACAGGTATAGAGCCTATATGTGTTTGGGAATGTTGTTGAAGGTTATGTTATTTCATCAGCTGACACCCAAGCCATACAACGTTTCTTTGATATCTCCAACATCTGATCTCCATAGTGTTGCTTCCAGTTGGAAATGTGTGCATTTTAACTCCAACGTCTGAACACTTGCTATTGCATCCGACAATGCAGTACGATGGTGTACCATTGCTAAATTAGAGCGACAGCAAGTCAGAGATGGAAGATAATGTACACAGTCTACACTTGCTTGCTGGACAACAAGCATAGGACTACAGAGTGATGTAGCAGCGCGTCAAACTGGTCAGCATGTAAGATGGTGTCGAAAGTGGGCGGAGTTAATGACGACTCTTAACTCCGACGTCGCTTTGCCCGATCCGTATTGGCTCTTTTGGCTTGGTTTTAAAAGTGTTCATTTGCAACATTGATGTTCTTGCGTCTCCCTCCCTCCCTCATAGACACATAGACACACATGCCCACCCCAACCTCACTCTGTTATAGACGGCGCGACACCGAATGTTCTTGAGGATCGGGTTAGCGACTAATGCAGATGCCTTACCACCGACGGTTGGCTGAGGACATACCCGACATTCTACAACCAATTTACGTCCACAGACACTTATCAACGGCCCAACATAGGCTTGGTGTGTCACTGCCTTAAGGCTTTCTCTGTTCAGTTTTCTGCTGCACCACTTACGCCTTCACACAAAGTACACACAGACACCCACACACACCCACACACACACACATAGACACACACACGTCCACCCCAACTCCCCTGAACCCCACTCTGTTATAGACGGTGCGACACCGAATGTTCTTGAGGGTCGGGTTAGCAACTAATGCAGATGACTCACTACCACCGACGGCTGGCTGTGTACATACCGGACATTCTACAACCGATTTTCGACCACAGACACATATTAACGGCCCAGCATAGGCTTGGTGTGTCACTACCGTAAGGCTTTCTCTGTTCAGTTTTCTGCTGCACCCCTTACGCCTTCACACAAAGTGATGAAGGCTGAAACATCCTTGTTCCTTTGATCAAAGGGGGAGGGTTTGAATTAAAAGCAAATGGGATACAGTCTCAAGGCACAAAACTGAATGCATTCACTTCCCAATTCTAAATTCCATTTCCATCATGACAAAGAAGAGGAAAGTGGTTTACTTGGACAGTTGTGCAATGTAATATCAATCAAGCCAAACAAAACCACTTTGATCATGATACAGTTTTCTTAGCAGAAAGAATGACGCGAATTGCAGTAGCAGCAGGGTGGTAACAAGGATGGCTGTGTGCTTTTCGGCTTGGCATTGACTGTTCTATCAGATGGTCGTCTCTATGGGTGGGGGCAGTCTGGACTGAGCCTCTGTGGTGACCCCTGATTGATTAAGAGGCCATTTCTGTCTCTCGGCTGCCCTGGGGCACCATTTGTCACCTGACTGTGCAATCCTGCCGAGATGGGTCTTGTCCTCCAATCTACATTAGACTTTTTCTCTGAAGCCCAAACTCAACCCAATAATTTTGTTAGAGCCACCATGTTAGAAATGCGTTCACTTTAATTGCCTGTGTCGTTTTTCAATACTCACCAAATGACATGTGGACACTGAACCATATACTATTCACAAGCCTTTACTCTTTAGTTTGTGCCTTATTTCAAAGAATGTAATTATGAACCGTATGAGGAGAACATTATTTATCACCCTCCAAAATTATGCCAAAATCTGTGAGATGCTTAGATAGATATTTAAAACTATTATGGGTCAAATGTTATGTTTTGCAGTTCATAATCTGTTTTTTTAAACTGAACTTCTCCATAGAGTTATTATTATTGGTTTGATTGAAAAGCTTTTTCAATAATATTTTAAGCCTTTATTTGATTGAGACAGGAAACACAGAGACAGAGTAGTGGAGTGACATGCAACAAATAGTCCGTCTGGTTGGGAATTAAATTGGGGACGGGGACCCACCCGCAGGCATTTGAGCCCATGTGGTACATGCCCTAACCAATTGGCTATCGGGTCACCCCATAAAAAGTGTAACTTTCAAGTGAGTTTAAACTGCTCATGACTTACCATCCATCAAATGTACTCCATCTAACGCCTCCGCACACGATTCAGCTTAACCAAAGGTCACAGAAGTGGCAAATAGTCAGTTCTGATATGCGGACAAAAAGTTGTGAAAGTGCCGCTGCAATTTGCAGTGAGTTGACCTGTGCTATGCTTGGGCACATTGATCCATCAGCCTTACTTATTTATTTATTTGTTAATTCATTTATTTTGTTTGAGACTGGAGAGAAGCAAATTTGTTTTGCCATAACTTATTTGGCACTTTGGGAAATGAATCAGTCTACTTTGACACAATTCTGAGGACTGTCACATGCGTTTACTCACAGAAACGCATGGGAAGGTATGAAATGAACACAGATACCCCTAGATTGCAGTAATAAGGCTTTTTCCTTGGGAAAATGAGAATGCTAATAATATTCATTGCCAATGCTGTGGGTAATTTGCAGCTAGCGATGGCTGCCATAACAATATGAACAGCCTGGTGATTGAGGGACTCACATGACATTTTTGACTTATTATTTATTGATCCTATTTCAGTTTCTATCCCAATGTTGTCGTCTGCGAAGTTGTGTGAGAGGGCTCACGTGGCAGATGTATATCATCCCACACGTGGTCTGACACTGACACGGCTGCCCCTCTGTCTTGTGCCTGAAATAAATAGCTGTGTAGCTATTGCCACAACCTTGACACCATTAGGACAATGTCGCCACCTCAAAAGGTTACAGTTCTCTGGGCACTCTGACACTCTAATTCACTCGCCACTGGCAGAATCCCTCTATTAAGCCTGATTTATACTTTGTTGCTCGCCGAAAATAGCGTTCTACAAGCTCACAACACATTGTGACGTGTCGTACGGCGGAGTATAAATTAAGCAGGGGTGCAGAGATTTTCATTATATCCAATAATGATAATAAATGCTTCCTCCCACATGCCATGCACTTCATTACTGCACTGAACCCATGCATTTTCCAGGTCAAATCCATCATTGGCTCTGGTAATGAATGCCCCCCCCCCCCCCCCACAAACGTGGCAGTCAACCGCATAGGTGATCCCACTCTGTGTCATCTTTCCATTAACAAGTTGACGTGCTAATGAAAAATATGACATTATGAGAGCGAGGATGTAACTTTATTATTGATGGCAGCAGACAGGCGGTGGATTTAAGCTGGCTGAAGTAATGGTGTGAATGCGAATTGGGGGGGCTTTAGGAGGTTGCTCTGTTCACACGCTCTCAGGGATAGGTTCCATTGCTGTCTCTGACTATCCTCATTGACAGATTGGAGCCTACTTTATACATCGTTGCATGACATTGTTGCTCACAGTGAAAATGACTGATACTCACCTAACAACGCAATGTTTGGTGTCACGTTTTTTTTTGTTGAAAATGAGTACGAAGAATATTCTCTCTTCTCATTTCTCTACAAACACACACACATGAACAGACAGGTGCATGTTGGTCTGCGACATGCTGACTGTATGGTGAACAGCTGTGTGTGGGAGCATGGCCCTGGGAGGTAACTGTTGCTCAGACCTCTCTGCCGGATGCAGCATTACACACACACACACACACACACACACACACACACACACACACACACACACACACACACACACACACACACACACACACACACACACACACACAGACTTGGGCAGCTGTAGGGTGGCATATGTGGGGCCCGAAGCCAACTGTAACCACCCACACTGAGCTCACTGTCTCCATTCATGATATTCTACCTCTGCATCCACAATGTAGCCTTCACCGATATGGTCTTCAACTATACATTCAAAACCTCTGGAATCCCCCCCAGACGTAATCTGCTCTAACCCTGGCTCCAACCAGACCCACCCTCCCACCCTAAGCCTAGAACTGCTGGCCCAAATATTTACCTATCCCCCTCCCCCGATATCCCTGCACTAGCCATAAGCCCCCAGCCTGAGACCCCTGTCACTACACCCTGGTGGCTAGCCTGCTGGTCAGGCCAGCTAAGTCCTCCTTGGAGTGGCGAGGCTATCAGGGACTTAAGGGAAAAGCCCTTTATCCAGGGACTTTCTCTACGGGCTGTGAGGGAGCAAATGTCCCAAGTCAGCAAAACACCATAAATGCTGCAAATGGCATCTTTTCTATTGGTCAGGGATGGCAAACAAACTTTCTGGATAAAGTGAACACATGGCCTCTAGTAGACAAACAAGGCTGGACACGTGGAAGCTATGGCATAGTGTAAAATTGACAGCTTTTCCTACATAACTCCATAGATAATTTTAACTTGAACTCATTCGTGGCCATCCATGGATTTCCAGCTGTATGAGTGAGTGGGCGGGCTTTGTGGGAAGTGACGATAAATGCTGATTAGCCTCAGAGGTGGACCAATCTGAGGGATTTAAGCTCCCAGGCCTCGGGAATGTCAATGGCCTCTAGATCCAGGCCAGGTGTTCACACAGTTGTCCGCTGGGGGCAAGGGCGTGTGTGTGCGTTTATTTGCATGAGAGGAAGCGACAAGAATGGCCTTGCCCGCATCACAATAGTAAGTACTGGGATTTGAAAGGAAAGCCCATAATAGTATGTTGGAATAGCATTGAGAATAGCGATGTAGGAACTCACTGGTCCATTCTCACCATTGAGTACTCAACTGTGTCCATGAATGCAGATGCTTTCAACTGAGGAAAACACATTGTGTGGGTATTCATGCGTTCACATGCTATCTCATCAGATACACACTCCCACCCTCACCGTTGAAATGAGTCCATTTGCTGTTTTACCACCTTTACTCACCTTTACTCAGTCCTTATCGAGCTTGTCCAGACAAGGAACAGTTATAGGGAACATAGTGACTTATGATTTTCAATAAAATGACGGTAAATGATGAGTCTATACTCATTTTGTTATTGCTTGACGTCTATGGCTTGCGAAATAGCTCTTTGCCTCTGGTTTTGACACACCCCATTGCCAACAGCAATGAAACAGTGAGCGGGAAGGGGAGGCAAAGAGTAATTTCTACCACAAGACTCCAAGACACCCCCTCATTCACTGGTATATAGGTCCATGACCAAGCCCAAATGAATGTGTACCACTCCCCTTTATTGTCACCTGTCCCTTTAATAAAGGTAGTATTAAGAGAGGAAGCAGGGAGGAGAGCAGCTGCAGAAGGTAATCCTGTCTCTCTAGGTCAGCCATCAAGACATGCTTCCGCATGTCCCACTGCCGTTAGCCTAATTAACACAAGCCACCAGGGAAATCTCTCCTCCTTAGTCCCGTGCTGCAGCGCATTCTAACCTCTCCAGCCAGTCGTCACAGGGTTAGTTAACGCTTTCCATCCACCCTCGACACTTAAGGCTTTGACCAGCTCCAACATGCACACATGCATGGCTTCTGTTTCACGACAACTCAGGGGAACAGAGAAACACAGACAGAGTGCATAGTTAAGCTAGGGAGGAGGAGCCACACTTACTCCTGGCCTTTTAAAGTTCTGCCGTCCGTCATTATAAGCCCTGGTCTGTGTTCTGGCAGACAGATACACAACCCATACCAATGGCACTATACTTTACAGACAGCTCAGTACTAAACCCCTCTGCCGTGCCACTCGACCGTGGCTGTAGTGCTGAGTGAGACATGGAGGAAGGGGGCTGTGTGTAATCTATGCACAAGTCTTTCCCTGTCTCAGGGCAAGAGGAATGTGACACAGACAGACAGTAGTGGACCATGGTTGACAGAATTGAGACGTGCTACCCATGGCGTCAGACCCCCCCCTTTCCTCCACCTATTTCCTCCACCTGTCCCTCCACCAGTGTGTCTCTGGCTGAAGGAGGGCGGATGGGGTGGGTTTGAGGCATATCGGGTGTCCTTTAAATAAAGCAGTTGTCAGGACTGGCTCATGTTCAGCCAGAAAGGGGCTGCCTGGTGGAAACAGCGAGGGCCTCAAAGCAAAGCAGAGCAAAGCAGCCATTTTTTTTACCCGTGGCCTTTAGAGACAGTTTTAATGGAAGTCTATTAAGTGCTCTGTAGTTATTGCATTGATTTCTTCTTCACGTTGCACCAAATAAATATTTTGATAGATTTCTCTCTGTGATTCTGCGGGATGCCACCTGTCACGGCCCGGGAGAGACAGGGAGAGTTTTATATTTCCCACATGTCAGCTGTATTGAAATGAAGTCCCTGGTAAAGTCGTTAGGCTTTGCAGGCTTGATGCCAATGCATTAGGGTGCATGCTTGTACACGCACGCACGCTCACACTGTATATATTAATATAGGGCCTACATCCACTTTCACATGACACATACACATACACACCCATACTCTCTCTCTCTCTGTCTCTCTGTCTCTCTTTTAAACACGCTCAAACATGCACATACTGTTGCGTGTTGCAGCCAGCAGAGATTAGAGGACAGGAAACCAGAGCACGCATGGAGCCTGAGAGTCAAAACAAGGGTGCTAGACTTGACCCTTGACCTGCCTGCCCATTCGTCTGTTGATAATATCAGGCGGCAGCTCAGGACTGTCAGTGTACAGACATGCACAGTAAAAGCCTGAGTGTTACAGGTCAATTTGGTTCCATTGGTACACTCTCAGAGTTACAAATGGACACTGAGGATTTTATTGTGTGCGAGAGACTCAGTATGGCAGAAAAAAAGCACCTACATCTCCTGCTCGAGCTATTTCCTTCCATTGGTTTTAACTGTAGATAGTGATGACTGTAAAGTATATGGGTGTAGGATAATTAATGGCTTCCATTAGATGGAAAACCCTTCCTCTGCACTTTTCCTGCTGGATGCAGCACTGAAGCAGCTCAGTGCTGTTTCACTCCTACCTAGGGCTACAGTCAAGTGGTATCCTGCATGTTAAATAAAGGCTTCCCCGATCTATGTCTCTCCTATCCCTCACTCCCCCCTTTCTCTACTCTGTCTCTCTGCATCTTTCTACCCCGCCACACACACACACACACACACACACACACACACACACACACACACACACACACACACACACACACACACACACACACACACACACACACACACACACACACACACACACACCCTCTCCCTCTCTTTAAATCAAGTCCTCCCTTTCACTTCACCCCCCACGTCCGACTCCCCCACCTCTCTTCACCCAGGCGTCGTTAATGCAATCACTGTTCTAAATTACAATATCCCTGTAATCTACAGCATATTACTTTTCCTTCTAGTTTGTTGACTAAGGAGATTGAATGAGAGCAATGAATATTAAGTTAGAATAGAGACAGTAGAAAACTGATTGTGTGTGTGTGTGTGTGTGTGTGTGTGTGCACGTGTGTGAGAGAGTGCGTGCGTGCGTGTGTGTGAGAGAGTGCGTGCGTGCGTGCGGCGTCTGTATGAGGTTAATTAAGGGCATGGTTTCCATGACGTCCAAGTGTACGTCATGGGGGTGTAACGATACATTTGAACAGCGATACGATACGCATAACGACACATGGTTCACGATACGATACATTCATTGCGATACAATACAATGATTTAAAATCGATACAGTAACTATTTAGCAAAAAAAAAAAATCTGTGTGAAACGTGTGGATAGTGCAGGTTTTTTAAGGGAAAAATGAATTATTATGGATATAAATAAGTAAACATGGTGATTCTCTGGCAAATATATGCACATTGTATTTGAACACAAACCCGCACCTTGACATGAACACAGAGAATGCACACATTTTATCGATAAACCAAGTGTAGTGATATGTAATGGAAAAGTAATTAAACCCCTCTTTCTCTTTTTTCTTCTTAAAATTGCTAAATACAACACATACAATACATTGATACAATGTATTATTTGCATTGCAGAACGATTCGATACGATTATTTGCATTGCAAAACGATTCGATACGATACAAAGTCAAATGTTACAATATTTTGCTGTTTGCATATCGATCGAGTAGATTCAAAACGATGTTCGATGCATTTACTATTTCGTTACACCTCTAGTAGTCAGACTTCAAATGGCCAGTCTATGACATCAGTCATCTATGCTGACAGAGCTATGTCAGTACTATGAATGACTGAAACGTTTTTTTAGCCGTGTGTGTGTGTGTGTGTGTGTGTGTGCGTGTGTGTGTGTGTGTGTGTGTGTGTGTGTGTGTCATCATTTGTTGGCCGTCCACCGATTGGTTGTGATATTGCCCTGACAACCAACAACAACCAATCAAACCCATGACTGTCCCTTCGGGCTATAGCATCTAGCTCCATGCTAGTAGCCCCTCCCCCGCGACAATCTCGTGTGTGCGTGTGCGTGCGTGCGTGTGTGTGCGTGCGTGCCCTGCCGGCAGGCACGCTGCTAGTAGTCACGTGACAACAACACACACCTACACTTTTTCTTCGCTCGTGACTCAAAATGAGGAGTTTTTGTTTGTGTGTTACGCACTGGATTGGAACTATTTTTGCAATATTATTCTTCACAGTTTACCTCAAAGAAAGGTAGGCCATAATCTTTTGTTGTTGTTGTTGCTGGCTGGGGTGAGGATCATGACGCTGCTGTCTTGATTTCTTGTGGTTGTGTGTGTGTGTGTGTGTGTGTGTGTGTGTGTGTGTGTGTGTGTGTGTGTGTGTGTGTGTGTGTGTGTGTGTGTGTGTGTGTGTGCGCGTGTATGCGCGTGTGTAGCGTGCGTTATTGTGTTTGCCAGAGGTGTCGTATATGTATGGTTCCTCAACAGTCTCTGTTTATTCCGTGTTGTTCAATAAAAAAGCATTTTAATCCGATCGACGGCCATTTCCTCATACAGTTACAATGTATCAGAGTGCAATACACCTCCCAACCGCTAGGGTCGCTTAGTTGAATGCATGGAGAAAATTCGAAGAAAGAGGCCACTGATCGAATTAGAATGCTTTTCATTGAACAATACGGAAGACACGGGTACTTCTGACGGCCCGTATATAATTGTAACATCCATGGCCATGTGGTTAGCACTTTTTGAAACCTGAACGTTTATGTAGATGTACGGGTTGTAATGGGGAAAGTGAAAAAAACAGGTTGACGTTCAGCCATGACGCTGATGACGGACGATGCGATCGTGTTTCCACAATGTGTTTCTTTTTTTCTGTATAGTTATTGTTTTGACAAGGTGTCACCTGAACTACTACAGTACTAGGCTAATGTTAGTTATAGTGTTATGTGCACACTACACTAGGTCTATGTACATTATGTGAAGGCCTGTTATGTGCGCAATAGGCCTACCTTTATTATTTGACAACTTCAGTTACTAGTTCCTTTGTAGATTTCGATTATTATTACAAAACTTACATTAACCACTTCACCTTCATATACATTTCGTCCATTCGAAAATAGCCGATCTACAAGCTCACAGATCTTGTAGATCGGCTATTTTCAAAAGATGTCATACATTTGACAACTTGTGCAATGGGATATTCTGCATAATGAGTAGCTCCTACTTTCTAGTTTTGGTACTTTAAGTACATTTAGATACCAATGTTTTTGTACTTTTACTCAAGTACATTTTTAATTCCGCACATTTACTTCTAACATAGTATTTCTACATTTTCTACATTGTAGTATTGATACTTTTACTAAAGTAAAAAATGTGAATGCTTTTTCCACTGACTGTATGTCCATGTCCAACCACAAGGTTAGTGCCAGGGACCAGCATAACATTTGTGGTCTAAAAATGTTGTAGAGCTGCAGGAAATTGCAGGAATGATCAGCACATTTCTTGTGCACACTGACAGTAGGCTAGCTTAGTACCTCCATGCATTCCTTTTCACATAGGTAACTTTAATTTTATAGTGGAAGTCAAAGATGTTAGCCAAATATTCCCATTTCTTCCCCAATTTAATCAATATAATATGTCCCCACACACTTATTTAATCTTGTCACTGCTGACACCTATTGGTTGGACTTCAGACTGCTTGGTCCTAAAACCACATGCCTCCTCCAATATGCCAGTGAGGAGTTCATGTGCATGCAGAGCAAGACCCTATTCCTCACAGTTCAACACCCCGACCAACCTGAAGGAGTAGTTTGTGCAGCGACCTCCCCGTCCGCCTTCCCTCTTTCAAACATAGGGTAGGCAGTTGTGTTTGTTAGAACACCCGGCCAAGCCGAATGCAACGCAGAGGATTCAAACCCCCAGTCTGCATGATGGTGGGCAGGAACTTTACCCCTGCACCACCTGAGTGCCCCTAACTAGTGTAATTTAAAACATTCTAGCTGCAGTCATAGATACCGGCAGATGAAACGTCACGGCAGTCAGAAATACCAGCAGATGATCAGTATCTGCAGTCAGAGATACCAGCAGATGATCAGTATCTGCAGTCAGAGATACCAGCAGATGATAGGTCACTTCAGTCAGAGACATACCAGTTGTGTCTCTGCAGTCAGAGATACTATGACAAGTCAACAAGCCTCCTCATCAGTAATCATCTTTATATTCTTCCTATCTTTCTGTCTCTGCCATGCTTTGCGGCAGAGACAGAATCTTGAGTGGGAACTCATTCGGTAAAAAAAGAAAACTTTGTTTTTGCCTCTGTGGGCGCTGCCTTGTTTTTTGTGTAGAAACAGGAACTCGGTTTGGCTCCTCCCCTTGCTTAGTCCACTTCCTCCTGGGTGCTTCTGTGTTTATTCTTACTAACAACAAAACCTCTATGTTTAGGGCAGTGGTGGCCTAAACATGTCTTGAGAGAATCTGTCTTGAGAGATTACTCTTGTCCTAACCCCAAATCTCTGATATCCAGCTTATTTTTGCATCTTGCTGGTGATGGAGCTGAATGGACTGACCTGTGGCTCTGTCTATGGACTGTTACACAATATGCCATCCATTTTCTGTGCACGCTGCTGGCCATAGCTGCTGTATCATCACCACCACTATGGGTACATGGAGATGAGAAAGCAGCTCTTGACAGCGGTTCTCCAAACAATTACCTACTTCATAGGCAGGGCTGTTGTCGGGTGAAAAGGCATTCCCTTCCCAGTGCCCTTTTTCTCATTTTGCTAAGAGGCAAATGTTGCTGACTCTGTCTCTTTCTCACATCACCATCAGCCGTGCCCTTGTTGCAAGCGGCGCTGAATAGAAGCCTTTGTGCTGGCCTGTCCTTGTTGTGGCAGACAAATAGTGGGAACAACATGCATTGTGTCAGTGCCGTTTAGTGATGGGCTGGCAGGGTGGGATGGTGCAGGGCCCGGAGGACAGGGGAAGACAGGCTGCTAAGAAACAGATGGAGAGATGGATAATTAAAGCAGCATTTGATTCTTACAATCCTATATTCCGTTTATGAGACTAATTATGTTCTTGAGCCTGAACATCCTTGAGCCTTGAACATCGTTGGGAGCCGATTCATCAAGTTGAATCGGGTCCAGACTTCTTACTGCAATTTGTCACATTCAAGCCAGTCTGCGTAGAGTTCAAATGTACCCACTTAGGCTGGGCTCAGACTACAGAAGTTTTAAAAATGTCAGCGAATTGGAAATCTGGTTGTGTCGGGTGTTGTGTCACACACTACATGATATCTTATAAGATTCTCTTATAACATTATCTTAAACATGCACATTCTACACAGTACAGGATTTTATTACGATTATTCGGCTTGCTGGAGCAACGCTGCACCTTGACATGCTGAGATAACAGCGGAAACAGATGTAAATAACGGAGCGTGTTGAACTTGCAGTGGCAATGGACAAACGGTTCTGATATGTCTGGGAGAACAAAACATGTTAGACAAAACATATCAACAAAGCTCAGCTGTCCAGTGCACCACAGGTTGTTTCGACCAATCACCGTGTCAAACGTCCTCTCTTTCACTGAATGCATATATCCCGCCATCACACTTAGACAGCAGTGATGTAATCATCCAGATGAATATTGAACATATCTGAAAATGATCAGGGTGGCAACGGATCTTCTATGTATGAATCGGGAGGCTTAAGATTGGATCTTTGAACCGCTCACACTAGAGGGTAATCTTGCCCAAAAATCGCTCCTGATCTAGGCTGTGGTAGGGAACGCCCACCCGATTGTCAAGAGGGACGTCCCCGACCGCAAATGTCCCCAATTATCCTGTAGTGTGAGCAGGGCATTAAACCCTATGCTTAGTTGACCGTATTCCCATTTGATCGTATTCCCATGGGGTACACTAAATATCTTCACGGAAATAGCCGATCTACACACTGAATGTTCCCTCAGAATGGGGATGCTAGGGTTCAAGGGGTTAAGCAGAATGGGTATGGGATGGAAGTACCACAGAAATAAAATAGACTGAGGTCTACAGGTACAAAACTATAACATAGGTATATAAAAGGCCTACATTAAAATGGAAATGCATGGCCTATATCATGCATTATAGGCCCTAAAGAACTTCACTGTAGCATGAAATTACAGACTTCCAAGAGAATACTCTGTAGTTAAGAGTTCAAAAATGCTTTCGCGCTACAACAAACTAGAAGGAGACAGGAGGGGTGCTTAACCACAGTGACAAATGTATATTATCTGTAGCTCTTGGATTCTTCATTATTTTATCTGAAACGTGCGACTTTGTAGGAGAGTTGCAGGCTCGTTGACAGTCTAATGTCACATATTATGGGGTTCGCTGCATGGTTCACCTGACCAAGTGGCTTATGACAAACCACAACATTCATGTTTCCGATGGTGTAGTCATTTCGTTTCCCTGAAGTTTGTCCCGGCAGTTTGCCACACAACTGGAAACCTGTAAACAGGCTAAATTCATACACTGCAGTGTCAACTGTTCTAAAATATTAACACATGTAAAGATAAATTATAGTTGCCATGGTGGGCACTGGGCAACTATACAAAAGGTATAGTAGCATAATTGCAAATTATACAACTCTACATCCCAATGGCTCAACTATGGCACACACAACTACTGGCATGATGGCACACATTTTTCAACACCCATACGCCCATAAGTTACTGGCCCTCACTTCACAAATTAGTTACGCAGTATGATTAACTAATTATGTATCATGGATGCAGGCTTTGAAAACATGCAATTTCATTGCCATCATGACAGGGGGAACGATAGAAGCTTACAGAGTAAAAACATCTATTTCTGTTGTCTCGTCACTGAGGTGCGGACAAGAGCATGCGCGACACACGCACACGCGCACACACACACACACACACACACACACACACACACACACACACACACACACACACACACACACACACACACACACACACACACACACACACACACACACACACACACACACACACACACACGGCCCCCTCAGGCCGAAATGTGAAATTTTCACATATGATATCTCATACTATAGCATGATCTAAGGGAGATTCCAGGATAAACCGCACAGAAGACCCAATGGCTTTTCCTCTAATGCGAGCCAATTTCCAGTTGAGTGTAAGGAGCAGCACAGACTCTAGGGGCAGCGTGTGGGGCTTTGCTGTACCACCAATTACTCCTTTAGATACAGTAGTGCAGACTCAACTCAGTGGGTAGAAATCCAAAGTGCTAAAATACCAGATGTCCTGGTTTGACCGGAATTGTCCCAGTTTCAAATTGGGTGTCCCGTGTCCTGACGAATATCTAAAACGCAGGTTTTTATCCTAATGATGCACACACATGTGCGTGTGCATGAACGTGTACATACATGAACGTATGTGCACCATAATGCGCGTGCATGAACATTTGAGTTCATTTAAGGATTCTGGTTTCTGTTTTTTAAAATGTAGTCACCCTATGCTAAACACAATTCGATTACCATTTGAAAAGTACATTTTAGGATTTCCAGTGAGCAGCTGCCAGCATCATTGTACCCATGTTTATCAGGATTTTCTAATACTGTGTTCTTATGCAGTCGTCAGTCCACATGGGCAAACTTTGCGGCTTGGAGTCACTCACCAGCTGCTTGATGAGCCCTGGTTCCACCTGCAAAGTCCTGATAAGTTAGTCAGCATGTCACATGGATGCATGTAAACCCTGTATGTGCAATTTCATCTCTATAATGAGTGTCTATATATGTGTGCATGTACACATTCCTGTGTCTCGAATGTGTCTGCTCCTATGTGTGTGTGTGTGTGTGTGTGTGTGTGTGTCTGCTCCTGTGTGTGTGTGTGTGTGTGTGTGTGTGTGTGTGTGTGTGTGTGTGTGTGTGTGTGTGTGTGTGTGTGTGTGTGTGTGTGTACCAGTCTGAGCCTGCGCTTCCATGCAGAGCCACAGCTGATGCATGGCCAATCCCTGCGACTTGAGGAGATATATCTGGGTGAAAAGTGAACCGGGTAATGAGCACCCTGCAGTGAGTGTGTGTGTATGTGTGTGTGAGTTTGAGAAAGAGTCTGACTCTCATGTATGTGACTCACACTCTCGCCTGCGGGGGTCTGGGCTGTGGTTTCA
Source organism: Gymnoscopelus microlampas (assembly GCF_963454915.1). Classification (NCBI taxonomy): domain Eukaryota; kingdom Metazoa; phylum Chordata; class Actinopteri; order Myctophiformes; family Myctophidae; genus Gymnoscopelus; species Gymnoscopelus microlampas. The sequence goes on from NC_139962.1 coordinate 15,201,639, forward strand.
AGCCTTAAAACAGAAGGAGTGATTAGGCAGGAGAGGTAGACTGAGCAGTGTGTGAGCAGCACATGAGTGTTCTGCGGTGCCTGGAGTTTCCCTCAGTGAAGGATGCTCTTTTTTTCTTCTTCAGATAACGTTTTTTTTTGGGCTACAGCTGTCAGCCTATGCTCCTGATGTGGCAGACGATGATGGAGAGAAAGGAGGGACGATCTCATAAAACACAGGGATCAAAGCAGAGCACAGAATATGACAAAGCAACAGGACCA
>NC_139962.1:15206898-15256898 GCF_963454915.1 Gymnoscopelus microlampas
AACAAACAAAAAAACAACCTAAAATGCAATTATGTCAAACTTATAGTATATAATGCTCAAAAGTAATGAACAAAAACACTGTACTGCTTACATCCCCCGAACCCACTGACTATTTTCTCTCTCTCCATCTCCAGCTACTGGATCCTAGAAGAGGGGAGAGAAAGAGCTATAGGAAGATTGGAACAAAGCAGAAAGCAAATCAATACACACTGAGAGACATTACTGATAACCCATACTAAAAGACATTATAAACAGGACATTACTGATAACACAAGGAAATTACATGCAAGGAACCCCAGACAATGAATCCGATGTGGCGGCGTGGCGCAGTCTCTCACAGTCTCTTCTCGCAGTCTCTTGTCCTCGTTTATTATGATAATTCCGAATTCTGTCGTTGCAAAACAACGCGCCGCCACGTGTTGTGAGCTTATAGATTTAGAGATATTTTCAGTGTATGACACCATAGTTCAACAAAGTATAAATCTGTCTTTCCTCTCCTCCAGCCCAACTGGTTTGACTGGACAACCAGAACATACACCAGAGGATTCTTTCCCTGAGCTTGTCGTCGTCCCGAGCAATAGGACACTCTCCACTGTCAAAATGGACCTGACAGAGGTAAATGAACACCAAGGTTATTGTAGTTTAGAATGTTTTGTTTTATTGTTTTTTTGTTTGTTTAGTTTTGACTTTTTGTTTTAAATTTCATTTGAGTTTTTCATGCCGGTTTACTAGTTTAGTTTAGTTCAAATTTTGTGAAAAGGCTTAGTGTTAATTTAGTTTTTATTAACTTTTATGTTGGTTTTAGTTTTTTGTAACATGAATCAATCAGGAGCAAGATTCAACAAGGTAAGAGAAATAGCAAGAATAGCAGATCTACAAGCTCACAACGTCTCGCAATGAATTGTGAGCTTGTAGACTGACAATTTTTGCTATTTTTGACAAAGACTAAAACTAAGGACATTTTCTCTGACTTTAGTTAATTTTAGCTAAATACAGAATACAGTTTCAGTCAGTTATCGTTTTTATTTCAGTTAACTAAAATGTTTTCCCAGTGCTAGTTTACGCTATTTGGTTTTGTAGTTAACTACGCCCTGATGAACACTCAGTGTAGTTGTTAGCCACCTCACACATCACAGCTCTCCTTGGATCCCCATAGACTGCTGGCCAAAGCTTGACTGGGGCGCTGAAGTTCCCACCAGCCTTCTGACTGCACACTCAAGTTTAATGCAGCCTGAGGCATAAGGCTCTAGATCAGAGTGCCCTTCCTCAGACAACATCCTTTGCCTCTGGGGAGAAGGCCGTAAATCTGACCTCAGAACAGTGCATGGGGCGACTTCAGACAGAGAGGGCTCCCCACAGCTGATGGCGTCTGTCGGAGGGAGCACAGCTCTATTCATAGCTAGCAGGAAGTAATAGGGGGTGAAACCCTTTCATAATCAAGCAATTATATTTGTGTCAGAGAAGTAGTGAGGTTGAGCGGTTTCTCTCTCTCTCTCTCTCTCTCTCTCTCTCTCTCTCTCTCTCTCTCTCTCTCTCTCTCTCTCTCTCTCTCTCTCTCCCTAGGCTTCTGAATGGAAGTGAAATCGCAATGTCTTTGTGCAAGAGTCTCCAGCAGAATGTCGTCTTTACAGGAGCATGCATATTATATTAAGCCTCTTCAAACAGACAGACATATGTATACAGTGTGTACTGTGTAGTATGGATATGTATGAGGGAGAGTGAAAATACATAATGTGGCTACTGGCTAAAGACCCTTACACATGCATAAACGTTTGCACTCTGAGGTTAATTTAACACATGTAGCTTTTGACAGTGTAGCAGTGCATGGTGACACCTGTAGAGCTAAGACCATAACACAGCCACAGATTGGCTATTTAACACGACTCTTGCGTGACACTGTCATACAAATAAGTAGAAGATAGGGCATTCATTTATGGAAAAACTGAATGGATAAGGCGTCTGTCTGACAGCGACGATATACACCTAGTGCATGATCCAAAGACTGTCTGTGAAGGTCAAATTTGTAAATTATAATTACAAATTTGACTTCAAGTCATATTTGACTCTTGTAAAGTATTAGGCCAACTATATTTTAATTTGGTCAGGGGGATATAAAATGTGCACACTTTTCTTTTCATCAGTAAGTCCAACACTTGAAGAATCTATGTGCTTAAAACCCATCAGTGGATTAAGTATGCAGCAGGAGTTATACTGGGCTGGAGGGAGGAAGGCAGTACATGCTATCCAAGTAAAAATGAAGGGATAGAGGCAAAGGGGGCAGAAGAAGGCTTACTATACCCAGAGGAGAGATTAGAGAAGAAGGGGAGTCTCACTTTCCCATTTCTCTCACCCGCCTCCATTCTATCGTTCCTCTAATTTGACTTTCTCCCCCTCTCTGTTCAGAGCTGCCACGATGACCAGCAGCGACCAGTGAATTTCCACAGGCCAATAAATGAAGAGATTCCAAAATTGGCAGCAGGGTAGGCAGACTTAGGTCTCACATCTACTGTAGATTTATATTATGACTAGATGAAGGGAATACTCATGGAGGTGGTATAGCCTGCCTCAAAGTTAACCACTCTTTATATATTTGAAGGCCATGCCCTGCAAAAGAATGTCTCTGCATGTCCACTGGTCAGGTCGACTTAGAAGAACCGGAGTGCTATAGGATACAGTGATCAATTTTAGGCACTTTTATACATGTTTTAGCTACCACTTCCCTTTCCTGTGGACTGTGGAGGATGAGTCATACAGTATACTGTGTGTGTGTGTGTGTGTGTGTGTGTGTGTGTGTGTGTGTGTGTGTGTGTGTGTGTGTGTGTGTGTGTGTGTGTGTGTGTGTGTGTGTGTGTGTGTGTGTGTGTGTGTGTGTGTGTGTGTCAAGTTCAGCCACCACAGTGAGAGCAAGCCACTTTGTGCCTCTCTGTGATGAGATCCAGATGGAAGTTTCAGTGGAAATGCTCGCTCTGCTAACCATTATGGTTCCTAAAATGTTCCCACAATGTTTTTTTGTCCATCCAAGACTCTCATGTTCCAAGATAGTTTTGTTGTGCAGTACAGTACAGTGAAGGATACCAAGCTAAATCACCGCTGCACACTGCGTGCATCCTCAGCACTGCACGACATATAAGCTAAGCCTGTGCTCTGTCCACTGATCGTTGGATTTGAGATTTCTGTATCATGACATGGTATATCATTTCAAAACAAGCCCCAGATTATTATTGCAGACAACATTTCCCAAAGAGTCATTGGTGTGAAGAGAAAGAAAATCTTTCAGTTAACTAACTAACCCGCCCCTGGCCCCCCACACACATGCACGCACACGCACGCACGCACACACACACATCAAAAGAAAACCCTCATGCCACGGTTCAGAGAAGACTTGTGCCAAGCGGGCCTGTGGGCACACACACACACACACACACACACACACACACACACACACACACACACACACACACACACACACACACACACACACACACACACACACACACACACACACACACACACACACACACATATTATGCCCACCAACGGTGGCAACACATTGTCAAGCAGTGCCCCTAAGGTCCAGTCTGGAGGTCTTTCATGCCTAGCCAACGGATTGTACCACTCATCTCCTCTGCGTTTACCAAAGGTCAGCTTTCCATTCCCAGGCACTCTCTTCACATCTCCTTCACAGGAGTAACCCCAAGCTGACTTCTGATTAGCATGTTGAGATGAGAGATTTTCAAGCCTACTTTATTCTTCATTATATAATGGTGAAGCTCACTGAAAATAACAGACTTTCAACTGAAAAGCGTGACGTGGAAAGGGGTTGGACTTTTTCTGGCCCTTTATATTTGTGTGTGTGTGTGTGTGTGTGTGTGAGTGCGTGCGTGCGTTTGTGCGTGCGTGCGTGCGTGCGTGCGAGCGAGTGAGTGAGAGAGCTAGTGGAGCTCTATTGCAAGCAAGCCTGTGAGCATTATAGTTTTGTGTGTGAACAAAGGCAAGACTGCGCTGTGGGGATGCCAAAAGCCAAATCCCTCCCCCAAACACTGCAAGGTCAAGCAGTTACTTTTGGAACATGTATCTCCCTCCTGCCTTTGTCCGTCCCACTCGATATCAATAAGAAATAACTGAAAGTTTGTAGATGTATATTTTATAAAGTCAAGCAATGCTCCGGTCACAGGAGACTTTCGCACTAGGGCACTCATATCGGCAGCATCGCAGACAGACACCGACGGTCGTATTTACTGCGAGGAATGTGAGCAGAAAAAGGAAAAATAAAACATGAATCTCTCTTTTATCGCACTTCCCCAGCCAGACTGTACTCCTTATCTCTGCCTCGGTTTCACCTCTCTCTGCCTTTTACTGGCTGCAAAAAAAAAGGAAAACACTGCTGCAAACTTTGCGCAAGCAATTCATAGTGGTGACCTCAAATTTCAGCAGGTTGGTTACTTTAGCTGAGGCCAGGGATTGTGTGTAAACACAATTTATTGTTTAGCAATTTCATATAGGTGAGTGTAAAGAAATGACAGGAAGTCAAGGGGAGAGAGAGAAAGGAGAGACATGCGAGACAAGAGGGGGGTCAGACTCAAACCCGTGGTCCTTGCACTCACAAGGAGCAAATGATCTGCGCACTAACTGGCTGAGCGACCAGGCACACCGTAACTCGCGTTTTTTGTCAGACGTCACTCCTATTGAATAATTTACAGTCAGGCCTATATATAGGTGTTGGACCACTGGGCTCGATCCGTATTTTTAGCTAGCTGTGGAACTTATGTAAGGCCCTTTATATAATCACAAGTTTTAATGGTACATTTTGCTGTTCTCTCTGATGAACAGATGAGGAAAAGAGAGGGCTCAAATATCTCCATGGCTAAATGCAACACCCGCATTCTGTCTCTCTCACACACACACACACACAGACGCGCGCACGCACGCACGCACGCACGCACGCACGCACGCACGCACGCACGCACGCACGCACGCATGAAAATGCATGAATACATCAGTGCATTTACTATATACTAATAATAATAAAAAAAAAACGATATACTGTACTATTTACTATACAGTTAACAAAGGCAGCAAGGCATTCAACAACAGAAAATGAATTGTTGGTAAGCAGTGCACATTTATCTTTGTACTGTGATCCCAGTTTAAAGGCTCTTTACTCTGTGTGTATAGCAACACCCAGCAGCTTCTTATCTGGAGCTAAATGGGAGCCACTGTGACAACCACAATTAGGCAGGACAACACCGCAGAGGATAGGGTCACACGCATAATAATTGCCCTGTCACTGCAATGACGCAACTGGCACCAAAATAGTGTCTACCGATGAACTGTTACGACAAACACACAGTTTCAGGTGTACACTGTAGATGGGGAGGAAGAATACTCCACACTCACCAACCGTATCTCCATATATCAGCTCTCACTAATGCTTACCATATACAGTACCATATCTATTTACTCGTTATGAATTTCAGAGACGGGCTTTATTGGCCTTTATTTGATAGGTACAATGGAGAGAGACAGGAAACATGGAATGACACACAGCAAACAGTCCGGGCGGCCGGGAATCGAGCCCGCACTCAGGCATTTGAACCCACGTGGTACGTGCCTCAACAACTTGGCCCTGAAGGGGGCCATCTCTTTCCCTGCTTTAACTCTTCCTATTACTGCAATGTTGAGAGCTAACACAGTACATTGGATTCTGATTCTGATTTACCAAGTACATTTTCAAGCTGTCCACAGCACACCTCTGAAACACACAGCAAGTAGATAGAAAAGGAGAATAATGAGGACCAGTATATGGAGATAAGGTCCTTTAAGCATAATACCTAAGCCGCCACAAGCTACTGTGTTGAGAAGTATTTCTATAAATATATATAAATAATGTGCAGAGTGTAGCTACATTTTCTTTCTTTCTTTTTTAATCAGTTATGGATTTGGGGTTATTGCCCAAACACAGGCATGCATCTTCAGTTGCCATTGCTACTTTACAGGCACACTTCTATTAAATTGATAAAATGGAGTCTGATCTCTTGACTGGTGAGGGACAACTGAATGGATGACACCCTATATCAGGCTCTCCCATTTGTGTGCTATTCTATGGCGGAGGTGAAAATATTGAAAGTTATTATTGAGGCACAGGTCTGAGCAGGCCCTCTGAGCCAAAACAACAGTGTTGGCTGGAGTGTCCTCTGAAAACAAACGTGAACTCTCTCTGGCACAGAGTCGTTTATTTATCCCAGAGATGAAGCCTACAGTGTGTGTGCGCTCCAGGCTGCCTGACACAGAACAGCCTCCATATTTCATATATCCACTGAGGATAAACAAGACTAGCCCTGACAGTCTGCGTGCGCTGATGTAGATCAAGGTGTGTCTCGGACGGTGTGTGTCTCTTTGTGTGTGTCTCTCTCTCTCTCTCTGTGTGTGTGTGTGTGTGTGTGTGTGTGTGTGTGTGTGTGTGTGTGTGTGTGTGTGTGTGTGTGTGTGTGTGTGTGTGTGTGATAAATCTTCATGCAGTGACAGTGCAACAATGCCTGGAGCAGGAGTTGAGAAACCGCTACTTTCTTCAATCATTGATCCGACTTGTTTTGTCTCTCTTTCATTCTCTCTTTCTGAATGCATCAACGTTCTACTTTCTAGCACTCTCTGTATCTCTCCATTCCTCTCTGGATTCATCCATTTATTGGATAAAAAGTCACAGTAGACTTGAGCCATTGAATCTTTTTTTTTTATTAACCTCAGACACACGCACACGCACGCACACACACACACACACACACACACACACACACACACACACACACACACACACACACACACACACACACACACACACACACACACACACACACACACACACACACAGAGAGTAAAATCCTGAGTGTTAAATTAACACTGGATTTGTCTGCGCAGCCAGCAGAAATACAGTTTGATTAATGTTGACTCCAGGACTTGATGCATGACTGTGTGTGTGTGCGTGTGTGCGTGCGTGCGTGCGTGCGTGCGTGCGTGCGTGCGTGCGTGCATGCGTGTGCGTCGGTGTGTGTGTGTGTGTGTGTGTATTGAGGACCAATGTGTGATGTGCAATATTTACACCCAGACTTGACTGATAACATAATCAAAGTAGTGTAGTGATCTGTGTCAGTTGCGTTCCCTGCACACACCAGGCCTGCCCTGTAAATAAATCTATGGTTCCAGAGATAAACAAACACACACACACACACACACACACACACACACACACACACACACACACACACACACACACACACACACACACACACACACACACACACACACACACACGCTGCGGAATTCTGTACAACAGATAAGTGAAAAACGATTCTGTTTTTCACTTTTCCTTTGTTGTAGCAGGAGGTTAAATTGAGCTTTCATTCTAGCATGCATTCTTTTCCCGTTCTCTGTAAATAAAATGAAAACATTGGCACACAGCTATTTTGAGTCAACATGTAAATCCTACAACTTCACCATGGCAATGTTTTATGTTTATCAGCATGCTTTCCATTTTAGTCTAAATGGAAACAAAAAAACAAAACAACAATAGTTGTTGTAGACAATAATTAAGTGTACTAAAGGCCATAATAAATATGAATGTCTAATTATATCTAATCATTACCTCCACCATTATCTTGTCCATTTGTACATGTGTAGAGATAATTTCACATACTACTGGACCAATCAACGTCAAACTTTGTATGCACACTCCGAGTACACCAAGGAAGACACTCTACCCCACCTTTTTCAAATCCACTTCCTGGTGGTGCTATAACAGGCAGCCTAGTCTTGGCCTATAAGCAAACTGACATCTCCCAATAACCAAATCCTGGGCTCACTTGGCATTTCAAAATCAATGACATTTGGCTATAATTAACTTCCACAAATCTTCCAAGTACGGACAACACCAGAGAATAAGAACCAGACTACCTTCATTTATCTTACACCTCGGGCACAGTATTTCCATTGAACTGTAACCTGTGTGGCGTGAAATACGTTCTGTGGAAAATGTTAAATTGCACTTGCCTATATGTTAGAGACTGTCTGGCACCTTTCTAAGATATTTTGCCAGTCAGCATCATCAGAGCTTTTTAACAAATTTATTTTTGAACAAAAACATATAACTTTAATTAGATCCAACATGATAAACATATACTACATGCATAATGCACAAGTTATGAGAAATGTAATAATACTACCACAAATCATACTTTATAATATTCTACTACTCTGCCACCAAAATGTGGAATGCCACCATCCATTAAAGGATGTGTATCACTGGTCTCTTTCAAAATTGGCCTGAAATACTTCTATCAGGAGACAACAAGGGGAGGTCAAAGTAAATTCCCATCGAAAAGAGGTGTCATTCCATGCCGCCGTTTAGTTTGTATTTGTTGATGACATGTATAATTGTGTAAATTTGTTATGCTATGTTGATGAATTGAATACATAGAACCACAATGGAAACAAGTCCCCAGGACTTTTTTGTGTTATCCTTTTAGCCTTAATGTCTTACTGTACATTTTTGACTAATAAAGTATTCAATCAATCAAAATAAATCACATTTGCATACAATACAATTTTATTTTTTAGAAACAAATCGAAAACTATGAAAATAGTAGAAGAATATTGAAAACTTAAAATCGATCTCCACACTATTGAAAATGTTCCCATGAGATAATTCAGTCACAGTGACAAAGAAAGCCATCGCATGTTACAATGTCAATATAACTTGCAGATGTACAAGTAGGTATTGAGCAGCTCTCAGTTGTGAGTATATATGTTTATAACTGCATGAAAGTGAAGCAGGGTGCAGCGGTGCTGCTAAACAAGGACAGAAATGTGAAGCACCTCTACATTGCACCCCTGGTGTTCTGGCAGTATTAGTCAACATGTTAAAGGTGACAAGGCATGCACCACTTGCTACTGACTCTTCCAGCACAGCGTTTCCCAAACGTTTTAGCTCGAGAAATTGTACGTCTCCCCAGGACCCAAACTTAGAAAAACGTTATGAATTAACCTCTTATGCCCTATTTAGTGAAAAAAGCCGATCCACAAGCTAACAACTTGAGCTATATTTTCACTATATTTTCACTATATTTATAAGGTTTCTATTTTATTTTATGGAACTTTTTTCGATTTTTGGAAAAATGCACAAACTTTAGAAATATTAAATCCTTAACTTACAACATCGCATATTTTCTAAATCCTTAACTTCTTACAACAACCTATATTTTTTTTACGAATCAACACACACGAGACAGGTAAACATAAGTTATTGAGTTCAAAGCCAGGTTTCTTGAGGTGCTTCATATCTAGAAAGAGCATGCAGGCTCTGCAAACTTTTGCCTGGAGAAATCATCATTTCACAAGGTTTCTTTGTCATAACATACAGACAATTTTCTTTTAATATGATATCTGCAAATTGACTTGTTTCACTGAGGGCTTTTATTGCAACACCAATGCAGCATTCAGTGTAAAAAAAAGTATAAGTTCAAACCATTTAATTAGATGTCTGATAGTGGTCTATTTGTTTTAATGAATATTTTATACAGAGTGCAGTCTCTTAAGGCAATTTATATTCCGATCTCCATTGAAAAAATATGTTTTACTTTATGGAGCTGCATCCTCTCTTCTCTGCTGAATTAGTTATGTGCCTTTAAAGGGCGAAAGAGCTACGTAAAATTTTGGTGTGACCAGCCAACTACTTTCAGGCTAGTGAAGGATTTAACCCTTTAAGACCGGGAAAGCATCATTTGTGTCATTTTAAGATTTCTTTGACTATTCAAAAATAGCAGATATACAAGATCATAGCGTGTTGCACTATGAGCTTGTAGATCTGCAAAAAAAAAATATCGTGAAAATTTGTGAAAATATTGGAATATATATTGTTTTACACATTTTCATGATTTTTTCAAAAACAGCAGATATACAAGCTCATAGTGATGCACTCAGTGCCACGCTATGAGCTTGTATATCTGCTATTTTTGAATAGCCAAAGAAATCAAAAATGACAGAGAAGATGCGTTCCCGGATTGAATGGGTTACGGCACTTTCAAAACAGAAACAAAAGCTCCACATCTCAGCCAACAACCAGATACGTAAGTAGGATTGAAGCGAGGGCAGCTGGGCTCAATGAAGAACGTTTGGCTGGGCAAGGCAAAGGGAAAGTAGGCCAGCAAAGTAAGAGTTCAGGCCGATTACTCCCGGCATAGCCATGTTGTGTCCTGGGTGATTGGATGGAGATCGGATGGAGCGAATACAGATCGGTCAGGTGGAATGCACCCATGACGCAAGATCCGATCGCCTAAACCATTGGTTCTCAAAGTGGGGTCCGGGGACCCCCAGGGGTACTTGAGGGGGTTCATGGGGGTACCCAGCAAAATGTGTAAATATAGCATCAGAATAATTATGACCTTTTATACTTTGGCTATTCAAAAATAGCAGATATACAAGCTCATGAGCTTGTATATCTGTATTATATATATATTTTTTAAATATCTTGAAAATGTGTGCAAATCTTTGAATACATATATTTTCAAAGCGAACATTTGTAACTCAAATCTTTGCTTCTGGGGGTCCCTGGAACAAAATATTTTCAGATGGGGGTCCGCGGCCAAATACATATCATTTTGGGGGTCCTTGTCATGAAAAAGTTTGAGAACCACTGACCTAAACCACCAGAGACACATTTGAAGTGTAAATGCAATGCGTCTCCAAAACCAAGACGCATTGCAAGAGGAAAATATAGCTGCAAGCAGCAATGAGCGGTTTCGAGAATAATGGCAGACTGGCAGACTGTGACAGAGTGGCAGACTGGCAGACTGGCAGACTTTGACAGAGTGGCAGACTGGCAGACTGTGACAGAGTGGCAGACTGGCAGACTGGCAGACTGTGACAGACTGTGGCAGACTGGCAGACTGGCAGACAGACAGACTGTGGCAGACTGGCAGACTGGCAGACAGACAGACAGTGACAGAGTGGCAGACTGGCAGACTGTGACAGACTGGCAGACTGGCAGACTGTGACAGAGTGGCAGACAGACAAACAGACAGACTGTGACAGAGTGGCAGAGTGGCAGACTGACAGACAGTGACAGAGTGGCAGACTGGCAGACAGACAGACAGACAGACTGTGGCAGACTGGCAGACAGACAGACAGTGACAGAGTGGCAGACTGGCAGACAGACAGACAGTGACAGAGTGGCAGACTGGCAGACAGACAGACAGTGACAGAGTGGCAGACTGGCAGACAGACAGACTGTGACAGAGTGACAGAGTGGCAGACTGGCAGACTGGCAGACAGACAGACAGACAGACAGTGACAGAGTGGCAGACTGGCAGACAGACAGACAGTGACAGAGTGGCAGACTGGCAGACAGACAGACAGTGACAGAGAGAGGGAGAGGGAGAGGGAGAGGGAGAGGGAGAGAGAAGGAGAGAGAGAGAGAGAGAGAGAGAGAGAGAGAGAGAGAGAGAGAGAGAGAGAGAGAGAGAGAGAGAGAGAGAGAGAGAGAGAGAGAGAGAGAGAGAGAGAGAGAGAGAGAGAGAGAGAGAGAGAGAGAGAGAGAGAGAGAGAGAGAGAGAGAGAGAGAGAGAGAGAGAGAGAGAGAGAGAGAGAGAGAGAGAGAAAGAGAAAGAGAAAGAGAAAGAGAAAGAGAAAGAGAGAGGGAGAGAGAGAGAGAGGCAGTGAGAGAGAGAGAGGGAGAGAGAGAGAGAGGCAGTGAGAAAGAGAGGCAGTAAGAGAGAGAGCGAGAGAGAAGAAGTGAACATGCATTAATTAACAAAGTCATGATTTTTGTTCAGTAAATTATATTTGGACCGGTTAAATTGAGGTTTGAACCAGGGACCTATAGACTTGTGGGTAGACAGTGTAAAGGATAAGGATAATTCCAGGTCCGTTCATGAAAGTCCTTGCGGTCTTGTTTCCAATGAGGGCCTGTGAGCAATTAGGGGTTAAGAGTCTTGCTCAGGGACAAATTTCATTTCATCGACACATTTGCTGGCCTGGCCTGGAATCGTACCTGGGGCAACCAGGGCCTCTGGCTCCCTAGGTGGGCTCACTAACCACTCAGCTATGGCCACAGTACAGACTGAGCCATTGGATAGACAGAATTGGATTTCATATGTGGTAAGTTATCATACAGCATGGGTTGCTTATTATATACATACAAGCTCATAACGAGTCACATTGTAGATCGGCTGTATGTGGTTACTGTAGGTGTTGTATTAATAATTACATCTGCAAAGTAACAAGTAACTAAAGCTGTCATCTGCTGTAATTGCAGTAGAGTAGAGTAGTAAAGTAAAAGTACCTAAAAATTGTACTGTGCATGTGGCAGGTGTGATTGGTGATGAGTGAGAGGGGTGGATCCAATCCATGGGAATAGGGGGAATTCCAAATGATGATCACCTCAACGCATTGTTGGGGACAGGGATCGAACCAGCGACCTATGGATTCACAGGCTGCCTCTCTTCTCATTGAGCTAGAGATATGGCCTCCCTGATGGTGTCTGTTGACACTCTCACACTCTACTGGTGGAGCTATTGAATCGACAGCATCAGATAGTGAGAAAGGAGAAGCCAACAACACAAAACAAAAGGGCAAATGAATTACGTCATACATTGAAAATAACTACTTTCAAGTATGCATTTCTCGTTATCTTTAACAATTGCACATGCATTGATACAGTCATGTTGTGTGCAATGCAATTGAGTTGAGGTCTGCATGAGGTGAGATTTGAACCAGCGACCCTGTGGTATCAAGGCAGATGATTAAGCCATTGGGCCAACAGACCCGAACTGATGAAAAAGGAGTTCACACACATGACACACTTTCACGCAAATTGCTCAGAAATGCTGGATTTAAATGTTTTTCAAACTGCTCAAAATTGCAGACAATCTAAGGGCGGAGCTTACTGGTCAAAGTGATAGATATGTTCCTCATTGATACAGTCATGTTGTGTGCAATGCAATTATAATGAAGTCTACCTGAGGTGGGATTCGAACCAGCAACCTTGTGGTTTCAAGGCAGATGATTAAGCTATCAAGCTATTGAACCTACACACCTGAACTAGTGAAAAAGGAGTTCAAACACATGACACACTTTCACGCAAATTGCTCAGAAATCCTGGATTTAAATGTTTTTCAAACTGCTCAAAATTGCAGACAATCTAAGGGCAGAGCTTACTGGTCAAAGTGATACATGTGTTCCTCATGAGTCAAGGCACATGTGTAAGCAGGTTTAACGGCTGTCGGCCAAACGAGGCATGACTTTTGCCTGTTTAAAGTTTGCATTTTCAAAAAATTGCTATAGCGCCCCCCTTTGACCAATTGGAGTAAGATTGGTTTCAGTGATACTTGGAATGACCTTCTACAATATTGCAAAGTGTCAAACAAATGCAAGTCTGCATGTATGTTTTAGGGGCAGATGAATAATTGTCATAAAACTGCAATTTTCATTGGCTTATAAAAAGCTTAACGTTTTCACTTATGGAAAATCTGCTTGCTCACGTCTGTCGGCATTGGTCATTCATTGATACAGTCATGTTGTGTGCAATGCAATTGAGTTGAGGTCTGCATGAGGTGAGATTTGAACCGGCGACCCTCTGGTATCAAGGCAGATGATTAAGCCATTGGGCCAACAGACCCGAACTGATGAAAAGGGAGTTCACACACATGACACACTTTCACGCAAATTGCTCAGAAATAGTGGATTTAAATGTTTTTCAAACTGCTCAAAATTGCAGACAATCTAAGGGCGGAGTTTACTGGTTAACAATTGCACATGTATTCATTGATACAGTCATGTTGTGTGCAATGCAATTATAATGAATTCTACATGACGTGGGATTCGAACCAGGAACCCTGTGGTTTCAAGGCAGATGATTAAGCCATTGGGCCAACAGACCTGTACTAGTGAAAAGGGAGTTTACACACATGACACACTTTCACGCAAATTGCTCAGAAATCCTTGGTTTAAATGTTTTTCAAACTGCTCAATATATTTCGGAATGGAAACTAGTGGAAAATAGTCGATCTACAAGCTCACAACGCGTTGCTATCTAAAAAGGTGTGAGATTGTAGATCGTCTATTTTCACAAGAAAGTATGTCATACATAAAAAACAACTACTCTCAAAAGCATTTCGTGTTATTGTCTAAACATTGCACATGTCTGAATTAACAGGGTCATGTTTTGTACAATGCAATTTAAATGTGAACTGTAATAAGTGGGATTCGAACCAGGGACCTTCGGCACATGAGACTCACACTCTACTGGTGGAGCTATCCAATACACAGCCTTAGACAGTGAAAAGGGAGAATCCAACAAAACAAAACAAAAGCGCGAATGAAGTACGTCATACATTGAAAATAACTACTTTCAAGTATTCATTTCTCGTCATCTTTAACAATTGCACATGTATTCATTGATATAGTCATGTTGTGTGCAATGCAATTATAATTAAGTCTACCTGAGGTGGGATTCGAACCGGCTACCCTATGGTTTCAAGGCAGATGATTAAGCGATCAAGCTATTGAACCAACACACCTGAACCTGTGAAAAAGGGCCTCAAACATGTATTTGACACAGTTTCATGCAAATTGCTCAGAAATCCTGGATTTAAATGTTTTTCAAACTGCTCAAAATTGCAGACAATCTAAGGGCAGAGCTTACTGGTCAAAGTGATACATGTGTTCCTCATGAGTCAAGGCACATGTGTAAGCAGGTTTAACGGCTGTCGGCCAAACGAGGCATGACTTTTGCCTGTTTAAAGTTTGCATTTTCAAAAAATTGCTATAGCGCCCCCCTTTGACCAATTGGAGTAAGATTGGTTTCAGTGATACTTGGAAGGACCCTCTACAATATTGCAAAGTGTCAAACAAATGTGAGTCTGCATGTATGTGTTAGGGGCAGATGAATAATTTAAAAAAAGCTGCAATTTTCATTGGCTTATAAAAGCTTAACGTTTTCACTTATGGAAAATCCGCTAAGTTACGTTTGTCGGCATTGGTCCAAAGTTCATGTGTATACAGTTTCGTACAGATTGCTCATAAATCCCAGGAGGAGTAGGCTTTTTACTGCTTTTTACTGCTTTTCATAGAATTCGAAATGGTGGGAGATCTAAAGGTCAGAGGTCAAAAGTCAAACAGCGAAAGTTGTTAGGCATGAGGAGACGCATGTGTGTATCGAAGTTTCATGGCTGTAGGTCGAACAGGGCATGAGCTGTACCTGTTCAAAGTTGGCATGTTCAATTGAGTGCTACAGCGCCACCCTTTGGCCAATGGTTGTGAGTTTCAGGTTTTCGCCGTTTGGCATAGCCCTCTACCATATTGCCGAATTTCATAAGAAGTGACCAGGCGGTTAGGCCAGAACTGGCAAAACCGGCGGAAGAATAATAATAATAATGAAAGCCAAGGAATGTAATAGGGTTCGAAGCCTTACAGGCTCTCGAAACCTAATAAAGGTAGGATCCAACCAGGAAGTGCATATGTGCTCGATTATCACATAAAATCGAACATAAAATTAAAAAAATGCACCCACCCACGCACGCACTCACATGCACGGGCACGCACACGCACACGCACACGCACACGCACACGCACACGCACACACACACACACACACACACACACACACACACTTGAAAGCCATGCAGTCATCATTGAATCCTCCGGCTCCTATACCACTATTCTCTCCCACCACTCCAGACGGGAAAACCACGGGTCACGAAAGCCTTCAAAATGTGGGAAGTTTTGAATTTGCATGCTCTCAGTACTCCCTCGCCCCCATTTCCAGTCAGTGTGGGCGATTCCAGTTAAAGCTAGCGGCATGGTTGCCGCAGCCATGTGTTTGAGGTAAAAAAAATAAAACACAGATAGACATTGATCTGGTAACCCCCTAACCCCGCCCCCTGCAACACTGCACAGTAAAATCCTTAGTATTCATCATCTATACATTGTACGTACACGATTGTAACCAAATGGACCCAATTGTACAGTTAAATGAACACTGAGAATCTTAGTGTGTGGATGCTTACAGATAGTCAATCTGGGGAAAACAAAAACAGAAAGGAGGCGGCTGTCTGTGCAGCAGGTGCCACTGTACATTCACCCCATGCTCTCTTACTCATGGGTTCCCAAACTTTTCAGCCCGCGACCCCAAAATAATGCGGTCATTGACTCGCGACCCCACCTAACCCTTGAGGTAATTTATGCACATAAACTTGCACGTTCGGTGTGCATTTGTAATGTATTAAAATGGTAAAATGTACTATTTGTAATCATTTTAGAGTATATTTCCTCCATTCTGTTTAAAAAAAATATATTTTTTTTATTTTTTTTTATTTTTTTTAATGACCCAAAGTTTCGCGGACCCAAACTTTGGGAACCCCTGCTCTTACTAACCTTGATGCTGCTCGGTTTGGGCCTTTAGCTCAGTGGACTCACAGGTTGCCCCTCGAGACCAAAGTAAATTATGTGAAAAAGAAAGATGTCACAAAACTAATGTTGAATTATGAAATTATCGTTTTCTTTTCCTTATTGTGTCATCAGTTTAACCCATTAAGACCGGGAACGCACCTGTGTCATTTTTAGATTTCTTTGACTATTCAAAAATAGCAGATATACAAGCTCATAGCGCGGCACCGAGTTCCGCGCTATGAGCTTGTAGATCTGCTATTTTGGAAAGAAAATAAAAATTTGTGCAAATCTTTGAATATATATGTTTCTTTAAGCATAGGATTTAGAAAAAAATGTTTTTAATCGGCCTCAGGTCTTAATGGGTAAATTCACAACAGGAGATAACATGAAGGGTTGGGGGGTGCAATCGAATTTGTAGTCCCATTACAGCCCCACATTGCCCAGCGCTGAACCCTTGGACTGAGCCGCAACAATACCACATCCGCTCCATTGTTGCTTATCAAGAAGTCAAACGGAGGCTTTCTACGGAAAGACAATAGCTTGGTCAATGGAAAGCAGCCGTCCCACAGTCTTTTGGGGGGCTGTGTGTTACCTCATCTATCTTTGTGGGACCTGTCCAGAGCTCAATTCACAAACTCTGAAGGTCTTTCATCTCCCTGGGCCTATCGCTCGGAACTGGGAAATAGGAGCCAAGAGACTCTCAACCCACAGTGGCCCAAAAACCCCCCCGCCCCCCGCCTGCTGTCCTTGCCTTCTCAAAGGAGTCTTTCAGTATTGTGTTGAGGCCCAGTCATAGGTCAACAGGAGCCCAGAGTTTTAGACCCGCATTTGAGTGGGAACAAATGGGTTTGTTTGGTGAGGGATCTGAGGGATCTACCACGCTTCCGAAAAACCTGAGCTGATGCCGATGTTAGTTCCGCTGCGGCAGAATTAATATCAGTGTGACGAGGAATTGGTTTGGACTCTGTCCGCCTTGGTCCTCAAGAGAAAAAAAGAAGTATACATAAAAAAAACGCACACACACACACACACACACACACACACACACACACAGACACAGACATTCACACTAGAAAGGGCCGTTGTTATTGATCGCGCAAAACTTATTTAGCGGTATGTCTGTAACAAAATGCTACAAAATGTCCCAGAGGAATTAATATAAAGTTGGTGACACCTGCTGTGGTATTTTCAAAAAACACAATTATGTTGACCTGTGAGGGGCTGACATTTAAAAGGGGCACATTCACATTTGCCCATCAATTTTAACACACCAATAGATTGGAAAATCTTACGTGGAGCAAATACATAATTTGTGGCGACAGCATGAGCCCTCAGTCCGCACTCTTCTTGATCAGTGTCATTAGAAGAAAGTTTCTATATTTAGGGGCTCACATGCTTGCACTTGATTCAGACCCCCATTCGCCCTGAGAGGCAGCTCGGGCTTCATTTAGGAGACATCATTCCGCCCTGCTGCATCGCACGTCTCTATACCCTGGCCTTTGTGTGTGCCTCAGCCACTGATTGGGCTGTATAATGTGACTGATGTCCTCTGGGCAATCTGCTGAAGGGACAAGGACGTGCTCAGGTGATCCAGAGGCTGATTGGCGCCGGGCTAATGGAGAGGACACAGCGACCTCAGAGGCTGTCAGGTGCCAAACCAGCCTGTTAATTATGCATCCGGACAGTGGTCCAAGCGCTGGAAGCAGCCAGTCACCGCCACCCGCATGGCGTCTAGACAGGCCTTCCAATAGTGTTCTCTCCAATTTCTCTCAGCCTCGCCATTGAATTCTGTGTGTGTCAAGTATTTTGCCACGGCCATCTGGTCTCAGGCTGATCTCTCTCTGCACTGTGTTTGAACATTACTTCTGGGATACTCTACTCATGCTTGCAGGTGTGTGAAATGCCCACGTTTTCCCTTGGTACGGTTCTAATGGCCGGCTGGTGTTGGCCGAAGGAACACAACATCTTTCTCTCCCCCCCCCCCCTCCCCCCCCCCTTCCCATCACCTGCTGTCATTTCCATCCCTCCCTCCCTCTCTCTCCCTTGTCCTTTCTCTGAACCTTTCCATATTTTCCTGCATTGCGTTCCATTAATGCAGTCCACTGTGTGACCTCTATTCACGTCTTGGCATTTTGCATAGAGTCTTGCATACATTTCTTTTGGCCTGTGCAACGCTGCCGTTAGAGCATGCAAAGTGAAATCCTCAGTGCTAATTTATCCATTTGTCACTCAGAGAGTGTAACCAAATGGACCCTTACGGGTTACACTTGTACACACTCAGAGTTAAATTAACATCCTTCTATCCTTGCATTAGGAAGGGGTGTCCTCTTTCCTCCTCTCTACTTTCTCCTCTCTGTCTTCTCTGTGTCCTCTTAGCTCATGTTTGTCCACCTGGCCTTTTCTTAATTTTTTCTGCTGTCTTCCTGCCC
Organism: Gymnoscopelus microlampas; assembly: GCF_963454915.1. Lineage (NCBI taxonomy): Eukaryota > Metazoa > Chordata > Actinopteri > Myctophiformes > Myctophidae > Gymnoscopelus > Gymnoscopelus microlampas. The sequence goes on from NC_139962.1 coordinate 15,225,765, forward strand.
TTCGTCATAGGTTTTACCTTGAGATGGTCTGAGAGATAGGCTAATTTATCCTTCTTTTATCACCTTCTGTAATCAGAAGTGCCCAAGGCAGATGGAAGAGCGTATAGCACTTTTAGATTGTGTGTGTGTGCGAGTGCGAGTGCGAGTGCGTGTGCGTGTGCGTGTGCGTGTGCGTGTGTGTGTGTGTGTGATTAAATGGTTATTGCATTGTTAGAAGTACTGGCTGCCAAAACTATTTCTTTAAGACAGAGAAAGGCCTTGTTGTGGATGAACCATGTTTATTGTTCATGCTGACAATGCTTTTATGACACAATGACTAATGAAGGCACTCTGGTGTGTGTGTGTCTGTGTGTGGGTAGGTGTGTGTGTCTGACCCCGTTTGTGTATATGTATATGTGTGTGTGCAAGCGTGCGCGCATCACTATCAAACACAGTATCAATTGCCAACATTCCCAAGTGCCAGCTTGGAAAATGTATCATTAAACATGTTTACCACACTGCACAGTGCAGTGTTAATTGACCAGCCAACCCATTGCCAAGGCTTGCTGTCTACACATTCAGATCTCTCAAAATGCATTAATTTCAATGTACTACCCCTATTTCATATATTAAAGAATAATAATATATTAAAGAAACTGAACATGAAAACATGTTGCATCCATAACCACACAATACAAAAATGAGGCGATGAGATGAGTTTTTAATTCTTGCCAGAGGGTGGGGATTAATTTTGAAGCCCCGACTCTGAAAAGGGAAGACCATTCTACTAGAGATCACCTGCTATAGGGAAGGGAGAACTGAGACACAATCATATGCAATTGTGATTAACTATTAGGGGGCTACGCGGCCCTCACCTATAGAGTTTGACACCTACGACTGCCGATGTGACAGATATGGCCATATATGGAGATCTGGGTCTGTCAGTCCTTGTCCCTTTTATTCCCATGTATGGAGATACCTGATGTCATGAGTGTATGCCAAATTGCCCATATATGGGCATGCTTATATAACTATTCATAGGGGTGGGCAATATGGCAAAATTGTCATATCACGATTTTTGTGAGGCAGAATCACAATTTATTTTTCATGTTTATTTTTTCATTTTTCAATGAAATATATGATGATTCATTATATGTAGTATATGATTATTAATATTATCATTTTAAGATTTGATATATATATTATATATATATATTTCTTTTTTACAGACAGATAGGTAGATAGATAGATAATCTATTTGTTTTTATGTTTTTAGGCTATGTAATGGTAGGACTATGGTAGGCTGGTCAACTATTTTGAGCAGACTGATAAAAGCCTAGTTTTCAATGGTTGTATTTACCATACAAAGGCAGCAGAGCGAGCTGGACAAAGATATGCACCTTATAACTACCTCTGTGTCAGTTTGAAGTTTTTTGGTTCCTACCTACCTGCTGCTATATTGGAGCAGAACTACTTTTGAGGGCAGTAGTGTTTCCCCCTGGACGTTTTTTAACGACGCATGCTTACACTTCATCATCATCATCATCATCATTACACATTAATAATGTTGTCTTTGGGATGTACATGACAAAATTACGGAAATATTACCGCGACTCGGTTGCTATAATGAAATATGGACATTACTGCGAGTGACTGCAAAGAGAAGATAGTAAGTGCAACATTATTACTCGCTTCTTTTGGGCTTGTTTTCATAGACCTGGGCTTGTTTCTTAAAGTGCAGTTGCTTATCGCGAAGCATTGTGAGCTTGTAGATCAGCTATTTTCAAATAGCCAATGTGTTTAAAGGGCGAAGTGCTCGCTTCATTTGGGCTTGTTTTCATAGACCTGGTTGCTTGTTTCTCTCGCAAAACCTGGCTGTTTTCTTTTGGTCACGCGGAAGTGTTGTTCATAACGACGATAACATGGTTAATTAATGTTTTCTTTGGGATGTACATGACATGAAAATTACGAAAAATATTAACGTGACGGGTGGCTATGAATAAGGACATTACTGCAAGTGACTGCAAAGACATAGTAAGTGGCAAATGTTTAATTACTATTAGCCATTTTGTCTAACTCTCGCTAACGGCGTTCCCTTCCTGTGTGGTTCGTACTGTGGCAAAAATATTGCTGAAAGAAAATAAGTATAAATAAATACGTCCCAAAGAGCCAAATGTATAGTGAACAATTAAACGTAGACGAAACAAAGCCTATATGTATGATGGACGTTGTGGCAAACATTGTCTGTACATTTGACATGTTCTTGTGGTAGAACATATAGCTACAATGAAAAGAGGACAGTGATAACAGGACACGAAAGGAAGCGCTGAATTAGCCAAATGTATTAATAGATTCTGTTTTTGCTGTGAGGTGTTGCTGGAGGGGGCATGCAGTGGTGTGTTCTACCGTGTTACGCTGTATAGGCCGTATACAGTGCAGATTTTTTTGGAAAAAAACGTATACAGTCTACTAACCATTTCATCCATTGAAATCGCACTAGCGTATCGCGTATGTTGTGCAGGGAATAATTATCGTATAGCCTCCGAAAAAAACTAGAACACACCACTGGGGGCATGTGCTGCGATTTCATAAAAGAATGACTGATGTGTGTCAGCAACCTCGTCTAGGCTGGCTGGCGATTATTGATACATCACTGTGGTTGTGGGCTATTAATGGAATGAGGCTGAAAGAGGTAGTTGTCCCTTCCAGACATAAGAGGGTCAATAAGATGACTCATCCCCATTCCCCAGTCAGGATGAGATCATGGCGAACGAAAAGGTAAGGGGGATGGGCACTGATTGGTCTTCTCTAGTCTGAAGCGCTTTTCATACACCAGCATCTCTAGCTAATTCATTCATTAGCGTCCCAATTCCCTCAAGTACAATTTTTTTGGCAGCCACATTAAACCTTATATTGTCGCTGTCAGGCAGAAACCTTGTATCTCCATATGTCAACAGCCCAAATTATACCCTCCGCCAAACTACTCCATACCTGGGGTTAAAGTGGGCTTCATGGCATGTACCGTGTTTTATATATTCTGGGCTAGTCCAGTTTATACTCCGGGGTATAAAACAGGATATACCCTGTTAAAGTAGGTTTTTTCCCTATCAACCAAATATATAGATATCGATACATGGCAGTACATCACATCGATATTCATATAAGTATTAGAACATTTTCATAAAAGGCGATAAAGAAAGAACCAGACTCAGGACACAGGCAGCCATTGGATGTAATGAAATATCTTGTATTCAGACAGAGAGAGAATGGAAGGTTACAGTATCACAGGTTCACGCATCATCGGTCGTCGTCTCTCTCTGGTTAAACAGAGAAAGCACTGGTCTTTAACAGCGTCCAGTAACATAAACATATGACATCATTGAAGATACATCAAGCGTCCAGCCGTCAGAGGAGTAGTCCTGCTATTGGTGGATCGTGATGAATACGTCATCGTCAGATGAGGATGATGATGGTAGATGATGATGATGATGAAGATGGTGTGACAGTTTATCTTTGAACAAACAGCGTCCACATGTCTCGAACAACACGTTAGCCTCGGCTCTGACCTGTCTGGTCAGAGGTAACTTCGTGACACTGCGAGAAGGGTTATGCATTTGGAGGGGAACACCGAGATATGGTGTTCTTAAAACAATAGATAACCACAGAAAGGCCTGTAACTAGTTCGACCTTGCATAGACAGAGACAGGAGAAATAGGGAGAATAGAGTACATGACAGAATTTAGGCCAAAATGACAGCATTATATTAATTTGACATTTAAAGCAGGTTTAAGACATTAGACAAATTATGATTAATCAAAATATATCTATCAAGCCTACCTCTTGATCATGATTTGGATAGGGTCAAAGGGCAAGCTGATTGTACCTTGTGACATTATTCAAACCAAACCAGACACAGACAGGCTTACAGTGACTAAGTAAGGACACAGAGATTTCAAATGACCTAAAGGGCAAATGGATTGGAAGTACAAATATATTTTAAGGACTGTATAATTTAAATCGAATTGCAGATTAATAAACCTTACATTGTGACAGATATTACTTTGAAAGGACTGTATATAATGGTTATTCATTCAATTAGGAAGTAAAACAGGGTTATATTTCATGAGATTTCGAGACACATACGACAAAGTTTTTCCCGGGTATTACCCTTTGTTTAGTGGAGTCGTGTCTAGCTCTCCACCTGCAGCGTTCAGCAACAGCTGATTAACAATTCACATCTCCACTAACAAATAATTTTATTATAATTCAAAAATCTCAGCTAATGTACCGTTCCAAAACAAATCTTTTCAAAATATGTTTGGATGTAATCAATTTTTTTAGCACCTGTTATTGACCCATAGCCCGTTTTGGTTGATAGAGTGAGGGGAAATTGACCAGGCTGACAAGTTTTTGAAATTGGACCTTGACAAGACACCTACGTAACTGATCAAAGACGATTCTGGACAATTCAGATAAGAGAATTACCCCTCCTCGTGTTGAGCTGGTCCAGATACTTTAACAAGTTTTTAAGTATTTAAAATGAAACGGTACACTTCTGACCTGTATTTTTACTTTTTGGTAGTAGGGCTGTGTCTAGCCTTCCACCTGCGGCCTTTAGCAACAGTTGATTAACCATTCACATCCCCACTAACAAATAACTTTACTTTATTTAGGGAAAAACTCAGTGGAAGGGCCCCAAAACCCAGGAAATACTTCCCGAATGTAATACTTCCCCATTGCATGTATATGGGGTTTATTTTGGTAGGAGGAATCATGTTAATGGATTAAGTAAGTACAACCTGAGTAAATACAAACTGTTTGTGTAATTTTGAAATGTTTTCAATCTAAGTATATTCAGCAAATCAAATCAATTATTCATCTACAAATCTCTCCCCTTGTCACATTCAATGGGGAATGGATGTGACATGGAAAAGAAACAGATCAGATTTAAACACAATGGGAACATGAAAATGTAAAAGAAAATATGGAAATATTTATTTGAGGTTCTATTCTGAAGGGTACATTCATTTCCACCGAGCTTAGGACAACTGTGAAAATGAATGACTCTTAACTGATTTATTCATTTATCCTTCATCTAAACCAAAAACAAACAAATGCATTCCAGGATTCGTATCAATATGTAAATCAGTTGTGGGGTTGTACCCCACTTACCTCCTAGGTCTATTTACAGCACAATACGAATTGGCCTGGAACGTGAGGCATACTGTGTTTTGTTCTGAAAATAGACAAACAAAAAAATGACAGTACAAAAGGAAAACAAATAAAGAAATACATATATTCATATATCTATATACATATATATAATAATTTTAAACCTTCCAATACCCTCAGATACCCATAACCATACATGGCGTTACATCGTATGGATACAGAATATATGAAAGAATTATGATAAAAATGTTTAAAATTAAAATATAACAATGACAAAATTAAAATAAACATATTCGTTGCGAAGAGTTAGAGTTAGATAAAGTACATCAAAATAAATTGAAAAGAAAACACAGACTTTGGAAAAAAATAAAATAGCAGATCTACAAGTTTAGTCAAAAATGATCAAATATCTTTAAAACTGTAAAATAATTCTTCTTATTCATCATTAAAATGTTTCCAAAGAATAGTATAAAGAATATTATAATATTGTAATGTATTTAATCTAATATTCACTGATAAGTATTGAATTCAATGGAATCTGTAGAAGTGACGTGGTAAAGTGACGTGACAGGGAAGCTGATACTTCCTGTTGAATGAATTCTGGGTAATTGAGTCAAATGGAGTGTAAGAGAGACCATTAAAGAAAATCCAAAAAAATTAGAACTTATTATTTAAGGAATATGTCTATATAGACATATCCATACATGTGGCGAGGGATGGAACTAGAATGGTCAAAATATGGTTACAGAGGTCTGAGTTTAAGATATAAGTACTGCTTCTTGCAGCAATGAAACCACAGAAAATAATCAGCATTCCTGGGTTGAGTTTATTAGTCGACTTAGTCTGTCTAGCAGACGAATGAGCTCTTGTGATTGCTTAAATCAACCATTTTTATCGATTAATGGTCTACCACACGTACAATAATTTATGAAAAACATATCCCCGAAAATCAATAATTTGTGAATGCAAGTCGACCAATATTCATAATCCTACAGAGTAAAATAGATATATTAGTTCTCGTGACAGACATTAACCAAAATTAATTTACGCGAATGACGAGGGGTCGCACACTTATCTATACTTGATCCACCCTCCCCTGGTGTGAGACCAGCATAATGATTTATACATGTACCTAAAACGTTCTCATCGAACACCCCAAGGTTTGGATCGGGGGTTATTCTAGATGATATGATCAGAGGTACACCATAAATCCATATACATATATACATACTCATACAGGGCAAGTATCTATATATAAATAAATAACTGGAAATATTCAGAAATGAGAATATCCAGCTGCTTAGTCAAACACCAGTGTAAAAAATATGGAGGATGTCCAGTACAGATCGTGTGCGGTTAATATAACCTTCTTACGTCATTATCCTACACTTTTCCATAGCACAAGAGGGCTGCTCCCACAAAAAATTACCCTGAGCATGTCAGTCAACAACTTGTCAACACATTAACAGCACAAAAGCAACTACGAGCAGCCTAAATGTTTTACCGCGGAGAGGAAGGAAGAGAAAAAGAGAGAGAGAGAGAGATGGAGAGATGGAGAGAGAGAGAGATAGATATATAGTGAAATATTGTATTTTTAAGAACGTTTAGTCTAGAATCTATTTATGGCAGTGGATACGGGCGCTCTAACAGACTATAGTTAAAGTTTGACACGCTCAAAGCCCTGAAAAGATTCCCCGTTCAAAAAGTTTTGAAGAACGAAAATAAATGATGAGTTATATAAGTGACCGTCTAGACCATATTATACAAAATATATATATTCAAGAATGTTTTTCATGAATTTAAAGGGGGTTATAAAACATTTTAGTTTAAATCAAAATTAATAAAATAAAATTAAATCAAAATTAAGGAGTAGTCTGTTCATAAAGTCTTGTTTGTGTAACATAAATGAAACAATATTACAATTAAAAGAAAAAGATTTAACTCTTGAAACGTAATGTCTAATGATTATCACAATCCCTCTTTTGACCCGACATAAAAGTCAGGAAAATGAGCGATTTGACGATAAATGGTATCTTGCAGTTATACCTATATATACACACATACATACATATGCCTGTCGATATACATATACCCACAGATACAAAGAACTACTGGTATTTATATCCATACGTACGCATCCTGCAGGCATCAAGGTAGACCCATGCACACATACTGTACGTATGTATATATATACAAAAAAAACACAGATCTACGATCTATAAAAAATATCTGTATTTAGAAAAAGGTTCACCAAAAGATTCCTTGTAAGCATTAATCTGATATAAAGGTTAGTGTTGTATTTTTAGCATGAATCAGTTTCGAGGGAGCGAGTTCTACAAAAATAAGTTTCATGCTAGATGACCCCGGAAACACAAGCTACCGGGGTTTCCCATAAATCGCCCCGGAAGTATAAGCCCGCAATGATTTATGGGAAATGAAGTCATCTAAAAGCTACATAGAGAAGTCAGCGACAATTATTCTGAAGTTGAATAGTTGACAAGGAGGAAACTTATTATTTAAAACGTATTATTAAGGCCAAATATTTTTACTGGTTCAATTAATTAGAACAGAAGGTTCAATATATATTAAATGGATTAGATGATTTTAATCTACAGTGGTCAAAATAAAACCGGTCAAAGGTAAAAAATCTATATACGCTCACTCCCGCACCGGAGGTGGTGAGAGAAAGAGACAGATAAGATATAGTAATCAATACGAAATCCACCGAAACAGAACGTAGTAACAACAAGCAGTAACCAGTATATAACAAAAGGACTGACTTGTGAATTATACATGTAGGTAAGAAATCGCTGAAAGGACCTTAATAAATGACCACTAGATAAGAGAATTTATGAGACATTAGGAATGTCTTCCCAGGAATATAGGTGATAAAACATTTTTACTTGACTGACTCCCTGGCGGAGCTGTGTTAAACAGTAATTTAAAAACAGGCTTATAATTTATGAGACAAATCGTTCGGTAAAGACAATAAAATAAAATAAAATAAAAAGGTATACTCATCAGATCAAGGTTTACATGGAGAAGTTACGTGGAGATCCCAATCACTGGACCATGGTAAAAATAAGATAAACAGATATACTCATCAAATCGATGGTTCAGGGATCCTGACCCCGATGGCTGGACCGTCTGGAATTTGAGACATGTCGAGAGTCAAGGGGCAAGTCCAAAGGTCCAGCGATCGCGTCCAGGTCCAAAACAAAATAAAATAAAATAAAAATGTGATACTGTTCAAAGATAACCTTCATCTGAATAGAAGTGATAAATCGTTACACCCAGGGCTGGTTCGTTTGATACGTATTAAAACATGGTCTGCCAGGGGAAGAGAGTCTGACCGTACAGTTCCGGTCAATAGCTCAGTTCCCCCCGTCCACCCTGTTTTAAACATATCCGGCTTCGATCGGACCAATTGTTAAAGTAGGTTTTTTCCCTATCAACCAAATATATAGATATCGATACATGGCAGTACATCACATCGATATTCATATAAGTATTAGAACATTTTCATAAAAGGCGATAAAGAAAGAACCAGACTCAGGACACAGGCAGCCATTGGATGTAATGAAATATCTTGTATTCAGACAGAGAGAGAATGGAAGGTTACAGTATCACAGGTTCACGCATCATCGGTCGTCGTCTCTCTCTGGTTAAACAGAGAAAGCACTGGTCTTTAACAGCGTCCAGTAACATAAACATATGACATCATTGAAGATACATCAAGCGTCCAGCCGTCAGAGGAGTAGTCCTGCTATTGGTGGATCGTGATGAATACGTCATCGTCAGATGAGGATGATGATGGTAGATGATGATGATGATGAAGATGGTGTGACAGTTTATCTTTGAACAAACAGCGTCCACATGTCTCGAACAACACGTTAGCCTCGGCTCTGACCTGTCTGGTCAGAGGTAACTTCGTGACACTGCGAGAAGGGTTATGCATTTGGAGGGGAACACCGAGATATGGTGTTCTTAAAACAATAGATAACCACAGAAAGGCCTGTAACTAGTTCGACCTTGCATAGACAGAGACAGGAGAAATAGGGAGAATAGAGTACATGACAGAATTTAGGCCAAAATGACAGCATTATATTAATTTGACATTTAAAGCAGGTTTAAGACATTAGACAAATTATGATTAATCAAAATATATCTATCATACCCCTAGTCCAGATTATACCCAAATTGTGTTTTTCATAAATTACTTTTTTCCATTCATAATTATTTTTAACAACTTATACCTCTAGTTTCCTACCCTCATTTATATATTTTAGGCTAGACCAGACTCAAACCAAACCAAATTATACTTTTATTTTATTTTAAAAGATAAGGTAATTCAGGTGAATAGAACTGTACCCTGTATTTATACCTCTTTAGCCCAGATTTCTAGTATGTATCTTTCATAAATACGGTAACTTGGGTGAATAACCCATACTTGATTTAATTTTAAAAAGAATAAAGAAAGGAAAAAAGGCCTGTTCCATTAGGCAAACAGTATTTAATATCAGAAAGATGTTTTCTGTTCCCCAAAAGGAAGTCATGAACCCTTCAAAAGGTTTTGGAAATGTGTGTTTGTTTGATCATATCTCTGTTTTTACTGTACTGTTAGCTTTATATCTTAAATAATTGGGAATGGGAAGCATGTCTATTTCCCTTTACACTGATGTGCCATGTGCAATGATCATGCATTGGTGGGATGAATGTGCCGAAGTTCTGTGCCAAAGTGAAACAGTGTATTTTCCTGTTGGTATTGACTTGATTGGCACCTGATTGGCAGCACCTGGAATATTCTGCTACATTTACTTGAAGTGCTTAAATGGGGCCTTTCTGTCTTACAAGCATTTATAGGTGGTTGACTGTGAACATATGCCTTGTGAATCTTTACTGTTCACTTTATTAACATGGCCATTTAGTGTCTGCTCCAAGCATTGGTATGCATTTGTTATAGGCTACAGTCTGAATGAGGCCCATGCTATACACAAATCCACGGAGTGCTGCACTGAAGGTGGCGCCACCATTGCTGCTGTCAGCTGCTGCTGCGGTTCTGTCCGTCTGTTGGCGTTAGCAGAGCAGCCATAAACTAGCCTACTGGCACCTGACGTAGGTGGTTCGTCCCGATTTTCTGTACATCTTTGTAAAGTTAGTGTTAGTAAAAGTTAGTAGAGTAACGTGAGCAGTCAGTGACTGCAGCTGACTGACACGCAGCAGCAGCTGACTGAGTCTGACACCGCAGTGGTTGCGCGCAGGGCAGCGCTCCGTGGATTTGTGTATAGGGCAGTAGTGTTGGGTGGTCCAAATCTTTCCTTCTAGTTGATACATGCAGTAATAATGTATCAAACCTTTGGGGGAGGATGAAGTAACCAATTATAATTAATAGACCAGTGAGTGTACTGGTCTACTTGAGAACGATGCAAGTTGGGAACGATGAAAATAAGGAATGCATGCCCCACCGCGTTATGCAATAGGCTACCCATTGTACCCGTTGTCATAGTACGCATACCCGTCTGTCTGTCTGTGTCCCTTTTGTGCGCATATATGGAGAGCTCTGTATGTGTCTGTCTGCCTGTGTCCCTTTTAAGGTAGCTTCCTACAGCACCGACGCCGGCGGCGTTAAGTGTTGGAAAGCATCTGTTGCCAAAAATCTGCTGTTGAATGGCCGGTGGGTACACTGTCACTAGGGGTGCCACGGTACAGTTGGCCCACGGATCGGTTTGTACCTCGGTTTTGGGGCCACGGTTTCGGTTCAGTTTCGGTACGTATTTTACATATAAAGAACAAAAAAATGACTCTTCAAAATATTTTCTTTATTTGCTTATGAGCAAATTGAAGTACTTTGTAGAAAAATAAACAGAACAAACAAAAGTAAACAAACATGAATTAAAAATTAAAGTGCCTCAACTTAGCCTCAACTATTCCAACATGTAAAACAATTTTCTATTAAACAGACTCTAACTGGTATACACTCACTGTAGTATAAAATATAAAATATCAAAATAAGGTGCACAGTTTTGGCAATAGCCATACCAGTGGTTCTAAAACTCTTAAATTTTAAGTTCACCACTTACAGACTTGAAAGGGCCGTTTTTGACCCCCCTAAAGGAACCCAGCTGCCATATACAATTAAATTAGAGGAAACATTTAAATAAAAGTAAATCAAATGCCTAGCAGGCTAGCATTAAACAACTTTAAGCAGTGACTGACTTCACATTCAGTAGGCTTAGGCTATCAGGATTAGAGGAAACTGTTAAATACAAATGGCTTGCAGCAGTAACACTTAACACAATAAACATTAGTACTTCAGTAGCATAGCTTATTTAGGTTGGCTTTTTTTTCTTTTCTTCTATTTTGAGATTCTTCTGCAAGAACACAAGCTTGTCAACATTCTCTGCAGAAAGGCGAGAGCGGCATGCACTAACAATGTCCCCTGTAGTGGAGAAAACTCTCTCACTTGCAACAGATGTTCCTGGGACACAGAGGTGACGCTTTGCAACTTTTGCGACACGAGGGTACTTTGCCTCGTTGTCCTTCCACCACACAAATGGATCATCCTCCACATCGATGCAGTCCGCTAACCTGTAGAAGTTGAGTTCCTCCTCGACTAACTGAGAAAGGGGCTTGACCTGACGCTGGGTTCTGTAAACCTCTCCGAATAGCTCTGACATGGCTGTCTTCTTCCTGGGAGGAGGGGAGAATGGATTTCGTCCCTCTGTGGATGGGCCTGGCCTGGCCTCTGGCTCTGCTTGACTCTGAGTCTGCAACAATAGTAATAATACACAACAAATGTTTTAAGATATAAAATATTACAGGACAAATGAAAAAAGCTCTCATGCTTTTTTTGTTTTTTATCCTTTGCTTTGACACATGTATAATATGTTGCATTTGTGTCCATACATGCAGCATATATATAGTGCAAATATAATGGCAATCATAAAATCACAAAATAGCCTACCTGCTGTTCATGCTCCAAGATTTCTGCAGTGATTTCACTGTAGACCCGGACACGAGATGGTTCATCCAGGAAAGGGAGGGATTTAAACCTGGGATCCATCGCTGTGGTCTTTTGAAGGTACCTTACAAGGTCAGGATCTGTGTACCTACAATTTAGGCATTTAGCACTATTAGCAGACATTCTTAATCTTGATTATAATAATATTGGTTATAGTGGTCCCGACTCCCCATAAGGAACCACTATAACCAAATATGACTAACAAATTATTAGAATGTGATAAAAACAAAATACACAAAATATAACTAAACTAATACACATAAAAAATCAAACTATAATCCATAGCAACTTGCAATAAGCAAGGACAAAACATGATAGGCTATTAGGTTTAATGCATGGCAATAATAATAATCTAGGAGGATTTATATATAAATACCTTGGAGTAAGGTCCCGTACAATTGCTGCTTTAGCCTCTCTGATGGTTGGACTGTCCTCGGCTAGTGGTGCCATGGCATCAAGGATTTGAACCTTTAGAGGGAGTATCATAGAAGCGGTGGGTGTTGTCTCGCTGCTCATTAATTTAGTGACAGACTTAAGTGGTTTCAGGAGTTGAACGAGTTGTTCTGCCATTCTTTGTTCGTTGTCATTTAACATTGCCATGTCCTTGACATTCTTCTTCACAGCTGTGTCCATTAATGTGGCATAGACGGCAGGCTGCTGTTCCAGATATCGTTCTAACATGTCATGTGTAGTGTTCCAACGAGTACTGACATCCATGATTAACATGTTTGTAGGCAATGTTAATGCCTTTTGTTTCTCAGTCATCTTACTGTTGGCGGTGGTGCTTTTGTGGAAAAACGTGACAACTCGCCTTACTTTCCCTAGAAGACGGGACACTGTGTTGTTGTCAACTGACTTCTTGGCTGCGAGGTTAACAGTGTGGGCGAAGCAGCCTATCTGTGGCCCCAGCGCCTCCACTGCATTGATCGCGTTGACTATATTCGATGCATTATCTGTGGCGACCGGGATGGTTAAAGGCGGCCGCTCCAACTTCCACTCTGTCACTGCGTTTCTCATCTCTTCTGCCAAGTTGGCGCTTGTGTGGCTTTCATGCATTGCACGAGTTTGCAGCACTGCACTTTTGATTTCCCAATCTGACAAATAGTGAGCTGTAACAGTAAGGTAACTTTCCGTTGCACGGGACGTCCAGCCATCAGTGGTCAGCGCGAGGCTTTGGGCTTTAGCCAAATCGTCTACAAGCTCTTGGCGCACTGTTTCATAGATGGCAGGAATTACTTTCTCGCTGAAATGTGTACGGCCAGGCACAATGTAACGTGGGTCGATGGTTTTCACTACGTGACGAAAGCCCACGTTTTCAACCATGGAAAGAGGCTGCATATCTTTAGCAATGCACATCCCAATTGCAAGGGTTATTTTCTTGTGTTTCACAGAACCAAAGCTATAGGGCTGCTGCAAAGTTTCTCGGATAGTCTGTTGTTTTTGTGCCGATGTTACCTGCGCGGCTGGCCTGCTCCAAGCGAGCGCTACATCGGGGTGGTGACGCTGTAGATGTGTGCTCATATTGCTAGTGTTCCCATGTGCATACGCCACACGCTTTAAGCAATGCTTACAGATAGTCTTAGCCCTGTCCACTTTTTTCTCTCCCCCGTCATCATAGTCAACAGGGAAACCAAAGTGTTCCCACACCGCAGATCTGAATGAGGCTGGCGCCTCATCAAACTTTTCTCTCGCACTCTCCTCCACTCCGCCGCTTGCCATGATGACTTTTGTTTCCTGACTCCTGTGGGCTGCGGCTCGGATTTCACACACACAGGCGGTAGGGGGGAGGGGGCGAGCCAGTGATTGGATGTCTACTCGCGGGGCGGGGATTTCTACAGCACAGAGTGCTTGCTGTAGTGTAGGCACAGTTCTGCTGGTCAGTGTGGCCAGCTGTAAGAAATTCTCTGATTGCGAACCGAAAGATTGCGGTTCATAAATGCGTATTGAACCGTGCATGTCGTACCGTACGGTTCGGTTAAAATCCGTGAACCGCGGCACCCTTAACTGTCACGTCGAGTTGAAAGTTGTAGGGAGGCGTCAGCTCGGTCGGCTTACAACTGTCGGGCTGGCGGAGAGGAGGTAGAGCTCTCTGGTTGGCTGCTAGGAGGGGTAGCGGGGACCCTTTCTAAAATGCAATACAGAGATAGTGCTTGCGATACATTTATTTTGTCTGAATACAGCGCATGGCCATGGTATAAATATCACTACAGCTGCATGTGTGCTCAAAACGCAGACACAGCATGGGACTGTGCACGCAAGCACGTCTGTGGCTCGTCTCGTTCAAACACCAGATGACAGCTGTCAGATTTTCTCTGAAATAAAACTATCAAATCAAATCAAATGTCATTAGCACTTAAGGTGAAAAGGTCTGTAAAATCACCGAAGCAACCGGTGGTATTCTATAGGTTTCACTTGAGTTTTCTTTTACCATTGCAAACCCGACTGCTCATTCTCCTACTATTTCATGGGACAATGGATATACAGGGAGGATAGATTGTCCATCTTATCAATTCAAAAGGATGATGATTATGATGATGAAATGTTGAGGCCAACTTTGTGGATCCGCAAGGCTTGTGCGGTGAGTAGGCTTATCATAGGCTACAGAAATGACAGGCTTACATTTTTTCTAATGATTATAGCTATTTATTAATATTGATCGTTAATTCAAGCAAAATGATATGGCCATGTTATATTGCGCTGCCGCTTGCTGCAGGCAAGTGTTTATCATTTTAATTAACATTAGGCTAAATACGAAAGATACGGTACACCAAAATAGTCTAAATACAGATAACCTTGTGCCCATGCCCTAAGCACCCTGCAGTGCAGTATTATCTTTATTTTATTTTTCAAACTTAAGTACACATAAGTACACATAAACCTAGATTATATATACACACGTTCAAATATACATACTGCAAATATAGCCCAAACACTCATTTATACAGACAATTCCATTCACCATCTTTATCCCCTGTTTTAAACTTTATATAATATGTCTAACACTACCATATCACACCATACCCCTCAATCAATCAATGAATTAGCTATTTCATATATATTATCATGTTATACCGAATAGACAACACTCCCATGTCCTTATATAGTTAGTATAATTATATGCTGTATATAATTGCTATTGTCTATAAATCCCTCAATCAGGAAGTCTGTATTTCTCCGGAATAATCAGATTGAACTGTTTTTGAAATTATATTACATTTTTACAATGTTTACATCTTCCGGTAAACCATTCCATAACTTAACTCCACAGACAGATATGCACATACTCTTCAGAGTTGTGCGAGCACTAGGCTGTTTTAAATACAGTTCCCTTCTCAATTCATACATCCGCTCCCTATATCCTTGAACAATTTATGTATATTTCCAGGTAGTAATCTATTCCTTGCCTTATAAATAATTGGTGCAGTTTTAAATTCTACTAGATCTAGAAACTTCAATGTGTTTATGTGTTTCAATGTGGGAAGGACCCCCAAATTAATATTTAGTTGGCCACGAACCTCTTCCTGTTCTTTTGGCTAATTCCCACAGCGGATCATCTGTTTCCATCTGGTTCTGTTTTCTGGGTCTTCCTCTGTGACTCCTGCCACCTGCATGTCGTCTCTCACCGCATCCATAAACCTCCTCTTTGGCCTTCCTCTTACCTGGCAGTTCTATTTTCAGCATCCTTCTCCCAATGTACCCCATATCCCTCCTTTTCACATGTCCAAACATGGACCCCCAACAGAAAATATTTTGTGCCAGGGATCCCCATACAAGATTGTTGTTGTTAAAAACTAATAAAATCTAATCAAACATATTCAAAAATATATTTTCTTTTGCAAGATTTCTTTGAAAACAGCAGATCTAGAAGCTCACAGCATGCCGCGTTGTGAGCTTGTAGATTTCCAAATAGCCTATGTTAAAGTGCTAAAACTGATATTGATGAGTATATTAACTCATTTTGCTGGGGACCCCCTGGAACCCACTCAAGGACCCCTGGGGTTCCCTGGACCCGTTGCCAAACCCACAAACAGACAACTTGGAAAACAATCCATGCTCTTTGGGCTGAATTGAATATTCTCCGTGTCCATGATGTCCAAAACCATAATAAACTTTCCAAGGCACAAGGATTGCTACCGTGGATTAACAGATGGAGCTGGCCGGGAATTACTGCCGCTGAGAGCGAGCACTGCAACCGATTGGACATCCCAGGAGCAACATAGAACCAGGCAAGTACCCACATGGGAGATCTTCTGCCTGTGTCTGATGTGCTAACTGTTTGAGCTCTGACTATGCTCGCTGCAAAATAATAGTGAAATCGTGAACCAGACTTGGTTGAGCAGATGATTAATATCCCATGCACTGAGGGTAACTCAGCCGTGACAAAACACACACACGCGCACGCGCACACACACACACACACACACACACACACACACACACACACACACACACACACACACACACACACACACACACACACACACACACACGAACTAAATCAACAAAATGACAAAATAAAAGCACAGTCTAATCAGAGCCATCGATTGCGTCTGATCATCGCCGTACCATCTTATGGGAGCTTCATCATGTTGAGGGCTATGGTGGTTGTAATGTTACATGATGTGTGTCGTGTTTTTCAGCTGAAAACCATTGATTTTTATTGAGTGAGGCTGCCAACCAACAAAGTATAAATAAATTAGGCTTAACAGCTGCATATCTGAGAAGATAAGACAATTCTGGAAGCCAAATGGCTCTTTTCATCATTTGTTTCTTTTCTTCTCCCCAAAGCATCGTGCCACGGAAGCAGCCAACACATTATTCAAGAACGAAGCCCCATTGAAAGCCAAATGTACTGGAACGATGTGCTGCTGTTTGTTGCACTCCTCAGGCTGTGTTGCTGTGTCTCTGTGTCTCTGTGGTGGGTGTAGAACCGAACCTCTTGTAGCTGGGACCCCCCCCATCCCCCCACCCCCCCACCCCCCCGGACCCCAAGGAGGCAGATTAGAGATAAGTTACTTAATCACTGTTGCAGAGGATTAGCGTTCCACAACTTTGCTTGTAGAAGAGACATTTTGTTGACGCACCATAAAATGATCTTGACTAAGCTGAACATGGAGACATGGAAACATGGAGACTCCTGATTCCTTCCCCTTCAGGCTGTAACATGCAAACATGGCCCCTGTGCCTGTCACAGTCTTCATGCACTTGCAGGTTGTCATTCTAGTTCAACCGAAACAGTCATCTGTGTGTGTGTGTGTGTGTGTGTGTGTGTGTGTGTGTGTGTGTGTGTGTGTGTGTGTGTGTGTGTGTGTGTGTGTGTGTGTGTGTGTGTGTGTGTGTGTGTGTGTGTGTGTGTGTGTGTGTGTGTGTGTGTGTGTGCGTGCGTGCGTGCGTGCGTGCGTGCGTGCGTGCGTGCGTGCGTGCGTATGTGCGTGTGTGTTGTCCAGCTAATCTTGCAAACTGCTGGACCACTCTGCAGCAAATGTTTTGTGCACGCTGCAGCAGGCCAAGGAAGTCACTCCACCCTTAATATCTCAAATCAGCCTCATGGTGGTGTTATACCAGCCTGCCTTATGTTGTAACTCTCGTTGGTTGTACAATATCACATTTTCCCCCCTTGATTCTTTGCATCATGACTCTCTAATATTCCCATTTCCGCCGCATTTTGCACAAAACACGTTTTGCTACTCCGACTACAGAGATTTGCTACCGATTTGCTATGTTGGCTTCCAGATTTTGGAGGGGGGCCCATTTGACAAAAGAATCCAAAAATCATGAATGCATTGTCCCATGGACCCCAAATTTGCAACACATATCGAGTGGACTCCACAAAATGTAGAGCCAAAGGCGATTTCACTTAGACCCATAGTCTCGAATAATTTACCAGTGAAGTGGTTAATTCAACTTGAATAATCAATTACATGCGTTGATGACTTGTTTATGCTAGCAGCTGTTGTGCAGTTGAATCTTGGCTACCCATATACTGTATGTGCATGTTGTTTTCTTTTAATAAAAACGTGTTATCTTCATTCCATTGCTCCTGAATTATGCTATGCCTTGTGTGTACTATCAGTTGATTATATTGAATAATGAAGACGCATGGCACAGCTTCACAGGCCAAGTGCTACGGATGAGGGAAAATTATAGTGTGCTTGCAGGTGACTAGCATTCAGGCTCATATTGTTGCAAACTATCATGATTCTCAGCTGCTGTAATAAGCTTTCCTTATGGATTATTGTAGAAGATTGTCAGAAGATGTAGGTGGTTGAAAAAGGATAGCTTTCTTCTTGTTTGAGTGGTGAGGTTGTAGATGCATGAATGATGGGATCGATAGCCCTGTTTACTATCTTTGAATGAGATCCATTCAACTGGTCTTTTCTCTACTGAAGAGTTTTAACTTGACTTCAGTTCTATAAGCTGTAGTTTCAAAACTATTCACTCAATCTTATTAACCAATATATAATTATTTTGCTCTGATTCCCTGCTTTCATATGACATGAGAAAATGAAAAAGAAAAATGCTAGATGACTGTCTCCCAGTCAAATTTGGTCACAAATGTATACTTTGGCGTTAATCTAACATCTGGCTGGCTGTATGTCTGCTGAGATGTGATTCATTTACTTTTGTGAGAGTTTGTGAGAGATAGAGAGTTTGTGAGAGAGAATAATGACACCTCTTCTTTACACTACAATTGTGTATTGTTTCATGGATGTTATATGCGCTATATTGGATCACTCCAGTATGATATATCCCTTGCAGTGGAGGCACTGAGGTAGACTTACCAGATTAATCTGTGTATGGGGGTGTGCCGAGGCTTGGGGCGTCGCCCTCTACGATGCCCAAATTCCCACGCGGCACATCCTTCCACCTCTTTCCTTCTCTCGGCGCGGCACCAAAGAGGTGGACATTTAGGGCTCCACATAGGTAAGCTCTATGTGCAGAAAGTAAACTCGCAGCTATGCAATAGACCATATTCACACGGCGGCCATGTTTCTATGAAGTCAATGAAAGTAGCCACCCCGGGTGGCGGCACTTTCAATGTTAAATTCCAATATGGCTGCCGTGTGAATATGGTCTATAGCTTGGCGAAGCCATTTGTAGCTCCTCCTTTGAGAGCTTCTGCTTCGCTCCACTCGGTTTGGCTTGTGCCATTTCGTTCAGGAGTTTGTCGTTTTCTTTTTGCAGATTTTCGTATTGTGGCGCGAAGGGTTTATTTTCTTGTCCTTTTCGTGCCTGTTTGCTGAAACCCTGCCGGTTGTCTCAGATTTGGGGACTGTGCCTACCCTGTAACAAGATTGCGGGAAGCTGTGTATAGTTGGCTTGTGCGACTTTGGATTTTTTTCCCCGAGTTGAAAGCAGAAACTTAAGTTCTTTGCGTGCTTTCTCCTCACACGGCTGTGTTGTCTTGTTTTTAACAGACACAAGTCTGTTAATGCCAGAGAGCTAAGAGCTCATAATCGGGCGCGCGTATTGATTTGCAGTGTTTAACCATGGTTGCATACGTAACCTTCATTCTGTACACCCCGTTTACGGCTGGGAGCTGTTAAACGGCCATGTGTTACAGTGTTTGAACCCCCATATACGCTCGGCGGTATATACGGTGGGGTTGTTCTTTGGTAAATATATACAAAGAGAAAAAGGATTTTACGCAGTTGCTTTGCAAGCCTTAGACGTTGATAATTCACTTGGTATGTATTGTATCACTTTTTGTCTGCTTGACTTGCAATGTCCGCATGTCCACATGACATCTGTATGCATTGCTTTGGCTGGCACATGGACGCTTGGCATATAAGGCGTGCATTGTGTCATACTAGGGGACCGTATATGCTTGGCTCGGTACAGAAACCTGCAGCCCTTGGTCTCACAGAGGCCTCCCCCTTCGGGTAGTGAGCGAGGAGGAAGACTTTTTTTCTCCATTCGTGCCCCAGAGAAGCTGGAGTTTGGTGACAGTGCCTTGGTGTTCAAGGCGGCACCATCTACGGCTGGGTCTTTTGCCCACTCCCGCGCTGGCAGTGTTGGATCGGTTGGTGCCAACTGCTGTCGCGCCATACGCCATCCGTGCCCTCTTGGAGAAGGTGGCGACGGCCCTTGGCCTCGAGTGGGGAGTGCCGGCCAGTGATGACCTGCTTGTCCCCGCCTGTCCCCAGTTCACTGTGGCATCCCACGAGTAATGGACTATGGTACGGGGCGTTTCCGCCCTTCCAAGGAGGCCAGACCATGGACACTCATGGGCAGTGCCGCCAACGACACAGGGGCCCCCCTGCTGGATGTGGCCGTGGCCCCCCTGAGGCTAGGGGGCCGGCCCCCGGCGCTCGGCCTGACGACCATCGGACGACGTCGGCCCTTTCTCCCAGGCCCAAAGGGCAGACTGGGAGGGACGAGTGGAGTTCCCTTCTGTGCTGGACACAGTACCGACGGGCTGCACGCTTCAATTCCGACGTCGGCCACTGCCCTACTAGGGCATTCAGGCTACTGTGTCCGACTGTCCCGGAGGTCATGTCCTCCGGCTGGAGATGACATCCCTCCTTATCTGCGGTGCTGGGAGGAGGCGGCTCGTGGGTTTTCCTCCAACAGTTTCCTCGTCCTGACGGGAGACGGCGGCTGCCTTCCTGTCCCGGACCTGCACCGGGTTGTTGAGATGTTGGGTTGTTGCCGCCTCTCGTCTCGGGGTCGCTGTGGTGGTTGCCACTGTGACCTGATCTGCTTTCACGAGCCCAGGGGACCCTGTGGCTTCCGGACCTATGTCACCTTCAGTTGTGGGCCTGGCCCCTGTAATCTATTTGGCAGATCAATTATTTATTAAAATATTTTCATGCTTACAGGGAATGAATGAAATGAGACAGAGCCTTAACGCCAAATATGCTTATGGATATTTATGCTCAATAGATTTATTTAATCCAAGAGTTGTCTGACTGAACTAACGGATTATGCCGATAACCATTTTTGTGTACTCACCCCCGACCAGTGGTGTAGTAGATGTATAAACAAACAAATTATAAAAAAAATATTAAATTGAATGTATAATTTCCATTTTCTTGCATGACGAGTGACATGCATGACTGTGTCTTCCAGTGCACAGTGCACATTTATATGAGCCATACAGCATGTACCTACTGTAGAGCCTGTAACCTGCTCATTTGCCATTGTGTCGTTATGTGAGGAAGGTAAAGTCCTACATTTATTGTCGGTTTTAAATGCGTACTGGTTCGCTGACAGAAATATAAGGTATTTTATCATATCGTTGCTGTCTGGCAGGAACCAGCTAACTCCATTTTTCCGTTTTTGCATTTCTTTCCACAAATCAGTGCCATTGAACACCCTTTACGTCTGTGTGTTGGTAAAACTAATTTTGAACCAATGAAAAGTATTAGAAAGTGCTTCTGATAAAAGTAGCTATATAACTCCATTGGATCCTCAAACTTTCGGATAAACCAGCTAACTCCAGAAAAGGGGGGTGGAGTTAGCTGGTTTTGCTGACTCCAGGCTCCACCCCCTTTTGACCTCCAACCTCATTGTGAGCTTGGAGGTCCATTCAGCTGTTCTTATCAATGATGAACAAAATCTCCTAACTCCACTTTTGTTTAGTTTTTTTCATTTCCTGAAAAATGAACATATTGGAGTTAGCTGGTTCCTGCCGGACAGCAGAGATGTGTTTTGTGAAGTCCACATGGGTGCACTTTTGTTATTTTGCCCTGATTGCCAGATTGCCTCACATAATCTCTATTTGTGCCTCATACTAGTATCTTGTGTGGACTGGCGGGTGGGCATCATAATAGCCTGCAATGGGGCCCACCGTAACTGTAAGTTACACTACTGCTCCTGATGGTGGCTCATGACCAGGGGCCAGAAAGGGGCCATACTTTAGGCTACACAGAGGGGCCCGATATTGCGTGTGTGTGTGTGAGTGTGTTTGTGTGTGTGTGTGTGTGTGCGTGTGCGTGTGCGTGCGTGCGTGCGTGCGTGCGTGTGCGTGCGCGTGCGTGAATGGTGGTGGGGGTTATGCTGGTGAAATTTTGCATAATCTACTGTTCATGTTTGTAACAGACACTCAATCCAAAATTGCATACAGTAGACCAACTATGTATTATTTGAGCGCTCCTTGTAAGTTGAACCCATAACCTTGATATTGGTGTACCAGTCATTGCATATGTTGACAGAATCTGAATCTGAACTGACTTCCCAAGTTGTCATGGGCAAGCAAACTGCACCGTAAATAAAATTGCCTCATGCAAAAAAACTACTATACTATAAGCCACAGCAGCATAATACGTTTGGAAGTAGGATGCCTGAATTGTCCATCTATATTAGGGTCTAATGATGGCTCTGAATACAGAGTGGTAGTGTGTTCGCAAATGCACTCTGCAAATCTGTGCTCAGGTATCAACGCCATAATACTCTGATATCAGGTAATTAATGGTCATTTTCATCTTTGAAATTCATTCAAATGAAACATGATTATTACCTATTTTGTTAAACATAGCTATAATAATAATGAATTAGGCTTAACAGCTTAATAATAATACTGCCAAAAGTGTGTGTATGCCTTTTGCACCAACCATTTTGCAAACCCCATGGGTCCCCCACCCCATCGCTGTGATTGACAGCTCACCGCTTGCAGAGCTTTCTCTCAGCTGTATTGCCGTGCTATAGCAGTTTAAACCACTGACCACATCAGGTGACTGGGCCTTCTGCTCAACAGCCCCATGTCTGTGGAATGCCCTCCCCGAACACCTGAGAGCACCACAGTCCACTGATGCTTTAAAAAAAATTAAAAACCTGTCTTAGTTATTCTTTCTTTTTCTATGTCCTGATTTTACATAGTTATTAATTTGACCCTTTAGTCTAGTAGGGTCCTATGTAATAGTTTGGTGCCTTTTCTGTTTTATGCCATGTTTCCATTGTGTTTGGGTCATTTTCGACCTGTTTAAGTTTAAATAGGTAAAAAGTACCCTTTACATTTCTTTAATGGAACAAGGTGTATTTATTCATCACCAAAGACAAGAATGACACACTCTACGGCACCCTTGGCATAGTGGCGTTTGGCTCTCCCTACACAGCTGTCATCTGGTTGGTAGCCCTTTATAACCATCTGAGCTAATGAGCTTGCCTTGGACTGCACCATGTCAAGGGGTGTTTTCTAGATCTAGAACATATGCATAAATAAACATACAATAAATACATGAACCCACATATTGTATTAAAAGTCTTAATGAACGACACAAGTAATGATTCCTTCTCAGTGCAACCTAAATATCATTAGTAATTACCAAAGACTTATCACAACTGCCATCCTGACTATGGTCCAGCCCAATTATACAGGTACTGTTAAGCATTCAATCAAACGTAACAATCACACTTCACATACTTGGCACTCTCTCATATTATTGTTGTTAACTGACAGACTCAATAATTTATGGCATTTTCACAGTTTCAATCCATTGATTTTGGATGGGTGATCCTCAAATAAAACATCTTCGGCAGCATCATGATATGCAAACAAACATACTGTAGGCTGTTAGTGGCTTAGGAGAGACTTCCCAGCATGCCTCGACGCACGCACGCACGCACGCACGCACGCACGCACGCACGCACGCACGCACGCACGCACGCACGCACACACACACACACACACACACACACACACACACACACACACACACACACACACACACACACACACACACACACACACACACATTGCATGGCCTATTGTTTTATTGTTGGGTCATTAAGTTTTATGTGGATTAATGTGTGATGTTGCTTTATGCTAGATAATTGATGTTATGTGTGTTTAATGGTTAAGCCACCATGAGCGACACGGGTAGCTGCTGTGAACATTCCCTCTCCTTTTGCTGTAGAGTTGAGCTGGTTTGGTGCTTTGGGAGCCGGTACGGTGCTGTGAATAAAAGAGTGTTAAAAAGTCGTTGTCATGACTACTCCTTCAGATCAGAAACCCACCGGTCGGTCATCACAATACAATTGCATCTACTAGTCTACTAATGTGTACCCTGCAAGCATGTTGTTTTCCTATTCTTGTTGAAATGGAAGTTACAGCCTGAATTATAAACAACTACTCAAGAGGTCTCTCCCTCTAGAATACATAATGCAAGAGAGTGATAGCAGACGGCATCCCAATGTTTATATCAACAGAAATGATGTAAAACCTCAATTAAACAGATATAAATAATTAACCAGATGAAATAATCCAAGCACTATTAATTATGACAAAGAATGCTCTATGGCATTTATGCAACAGTTAATACTGTTTGTACTGTCTTCAAAGTAATGGATTGGTCACACAAGAATAAAACAAAATGGTGCGAAAACAAGAAATTGCTAAATATATTCTCAAAGTGTTATCATTCTTTATCTACCGTAGCTGCTTGGTTACCACCACTAGTAAGCTTACCAACCACATGCTGTTTTTCTTTCCCTATAGCTCATAAAGCACGTTTGGGATGACAGTTTCTCTAATGAGGTCTGGCTGGAGCAATCTGCACTGTAATTTATAAATTATGATCTGCGTCACTAAAGTGCGCTTTGTTTCTAAACATACATGCCCGGCGGGTGTCATTTTGCCCATGTCCAAGCTTATGTTGTGATGCTACAAGTGAAAGTCATGTGATGCTACAAGTGAAAGTCATAGGAGAGGACAGGAATAACAGAGGCAGACACCATGGTTCAAACATGACTTCAGGGGACACGGCACAAAGTGTTGTATGGCTCTCTGACAGCACTGGTCTCCTGATGAATGCTGTCTGCTCCTCTGGGGAATTATTGAAAATGTTTGAGGGCCAGATATTGATATTTTACCTGCTAAAAATTCATATCGGCCTTATTCGCACCGGTACGTTAGCATTGTTATTTGTATTTTTAAATAAAGAATGCTCAAGGTTGCTTTCAAGGACAACCTGGGGTACACCAGGGATGTTGTACATATTTGGCAGATGAGGTTCTCATTCTCTCTCTCTCTCTCTCTCTCTCTCTCTCTCTCTCTCTCTCTCTCTCTCTCTCTCTCTCTCTCTCTCTCTCTCTCTCTCTCTCTCTCTCTCTCTCTCTCTCTCTCTCTCTCTCTCTCTCTCTCTCTCTCTCTCTCTCTCTCTCACACACACGCGCAAACAAGCATGCACACACGCACACACACACACACACACACACACACACACACACACACACACACACACACACCCTCCTCCAAAAAACAGGCCAATCTCGTCCTGTCTGCCGAGAATGAGCTGCTCAACAGAGCCTGTTAATTACATCATTCTCTAAAGGGATGAAAAGTTAAGCCACACGCCTTTTCTGGTTGGGTCAGAGGCATAGAGGCGGGACTTCTGGTAATCTTAATAATCCACAGGGTGGCAGGACGCGTCCCCGTTCCCATTACTCATCACTGATTCCAGCAATTGGCCGGGGAATGCAACTGTCTCTTAGTCTCCCATTCCAGCCATCGCTTCACCCCCTGAGGTCTGACCCCCCATCTCTTATACTCCCCATCTTCCTCCTCTCTCCCCTATGCCCTATTTGGTTGCAGCACGCACAGGGACATAATTCCAATTTAACACAGGTCTTGCAGGCACAGAGGATGAGTCTGCATGTGTGTCTCTTGTGGGAGCCGGATGTTTACTGTGCATTTTCGCTGACCTCTGCTCTCCTGCCTGACCACTGACCCTCTTAGGGCTGGGCAGGGCGATATGGCTTCAAATCAATCATTTCAAACTTCTGCATCAATTACGATTAATAAATGATTATTTTAAAAATACATATATACCGTATACAGTATAGTGAAAATTGCAGATCTACAAGCGTCGCATTGTGATGCGTCGTGATTAACCAACAAAGTGGTTAATCAGGCTAATCAGTTTAGTCTATCATAACAAATCTATTTGGATTTCTTAATGTCAATTCTTTGATATAATAAATAAAATGTATTAAAAACAAAACCTTGCCTCTTGATTATTCGATTATAAGTCATATCGGTTTCGATATATTTCTGGTTAATTGCCCAGCCCTAGGTGCTCTGCAGTGTCTAGCCAGGAGAGGTGATTTCTGTGCAGCACCACAAAGCCGATAAGTGCAGGGCAATGTTAATGATTGGAATATGATGCTGCATGCCTCATGTTTGAGGATACATTTTGTTGTGACATCGGGACACCGTTTGGACACATACTGTTGTGACATTAGCGTGTACAAGCAGGTCAGAAAGGGTGCTGATTTTGAGGCTGATGCTTTGTCAAAGTGCTACATGATTTAGCAGTGCCTTCACCTCCCCCGTGCCACCGACATCACATGATAATGGTGCGGTCTGTTTACTTACACTCTCACTTTGTTATTAAAAGATGTTTCCCAAAGGTCAAGTGATGCATCTGTCGTGGCTAACCTTTCATAAATGTAATTAGTGCCTGGAGCACTTGAGCCATATGGCATAGCCTCTGTGTGTGTGTGTGTGTGTGTGTGTGTGTGTGTGTGTGTGTGTGTGTGTGTGCGTGCGTGTGTGCGTGCGTGTGCCCGCGCTTGTGTGTGTGTGTGTGTGTGTGCGTGTGCGTGTGTGCGTGTATGTGTGTGTGTCCTAACTTGTTGACTCTGACATCCCCTTATAATAATAATAATAATACATAATACATGATAATTTGTAATAATCCCTTTCCAAATTGTTTGTATATTGATAGGCCTACTGTTTTTTGCACACATACAAGGTTTGCACACTTTATACGCTGTACACACTGACACAAAATCACTTTATTAGGTAGTACTGCTAAGTTGTAAATCATATTATACAGGTTTTATTGTACCTTGTTTTTTTCTTATATTGTTAGCACAGTCTGGCAGAGCATGCCAAACAAACATTTCACACACATACTTGCGTGACAAATAAATCTCTTGAATCTTGAACGACAAGACAGTGAGTCATGTGTAGATGTGTACTTGTGTTTGTGCACGGATAATGTCCCACGAGTCAACTTTGCTCTGCTCTGATTGTCTTATCAACCCTGTTGTGAGTGGGCTGATAGGGCTGTGACCTGTTTACCAGTGGTTGGATATTAATTGGCCTGATAAGACATACAGCGAAGGCTAACTCCCTGGGCAAACAGCCCAGCCCAGATTACTGCTGGCGTATACATACCTACAGTAGTACACAGGATTGTTTGGGCACTAAGGTTGACATTTATACATGGCCTTTGTTCAGATCCTAAACATTGATTTGTGCTGTTACGACTCAAAAGACTGAGCGACGAAACTAGCCGATCTACAAGCTCACAAAGCATCGCGCTGCAACGCGTTGTGGCGCGCAACTAAGTATGCCCATCAGGCTTATGTGACCACAAATCCATGTTCTGTGTGTTTATGTTGATGCTTAGTATTCCCTCCTTCTTATACCTAATCAAAGGGAATAGGTACCCTCATTTGGTCCTTCCTTCTTTCCTTCCTTCCTATATTTCTTTTCCATATAGTTCTCTAGCCTCTCTACCTCTCTACCCCCCCCCTAAACCCAGTAAATATCAATAGCATCTTGATATTTGCTGGTGTGGAGAAGATGAATGCCTCCCTCTAACCGCTTCAACCTCACTGCCTCTCAGAATATTAGTCATGTAAACAACGTCTGCTTATTAATGGTAAAAGCTTTCCCTAATGATCCACACCTCACATGAGTCTGAAATATCAAGTCAGGGCATAAAGAGCAGCCATAGATCATCATAATAAATGATGGGAGACTGGCAGAGGGCTGGGGGAGGAGATCTGTCCCTATGCTAATTCACTCTCTATTTCCCTGCCTGATTCATATGCTGTTTGGTTGCAATACATCAGTGCTGGATCATTCTCCCATTAACTGGCTACTTTTGCTTTCACTTCACTGGAGGCACTTCAATATTATAAGACATTTATGCATACGACAGGGATACCACTGACTTCCCCCCAAAAAAAGAATCAAACAACGAGGAAATGCACCACTTACCCAGGCTGCATGTGGAGAAAGAAATCAGAATTCAACTTTAATTTTACACGTCTCAAGTTGTTCTGTGCCCTGAGGGCAATTCTTCAAGGAACATGAGTAATTTAAAAATCTAATCAAACGTGTTCAAAAGGAGCGGTTTGTGTCTTTTAATGAGTGTTCTGATATCTGGCTGACATGATCGCTTCCCCGAGAGAATCCATCAAAGCCCTGTTGTCTTTATCACGCTTGATGGTTCGGGGGAAAATTGGCTGTGGATTTGTTCCCGTCAAATGTTGAGTAATCAAAACTCAGCCTGCCGTAAATAAACAAATTCTCATTGCAACGACGTGACATACTAAATAGGCTCACCACTACACTGCTCATAAGGGGATGTTGTTATTTCTTTATGGGATGGGTGCTGCACAATGGTCGGCAACAATGGTAATTCCATAATGAATGAGACATATCTATGAAAAGCACCGTAATGGCCTTTGACAATTATTCGACAGATCCGCAAACATGTTAAGCCTGATTTATGCTTGCTTGCGTGCCAGTGTCTCACGTGAAAATAGCAGATCTACAAGCTCATATCTACAAGCTGTATGTGTAAATCAGGCTTTAGTTGGACATGTTCTGTAAACTGCCGCCCATGTTCCCATGGGCTCCTATGAACTCAGATAATGCATGAACGGCATGCGGAACAATGACCAAGGGTCAGGAATCAGACCGCAGCGCATTAATGTTGTTGTAAGTGTGGGATAGAACATTATCCACCACACAGGTGGATGTCTCCTCTGAGCCTCTTAACTCTGATTATTTGATTCACCAATTAGCTTTAGAGGCTAGGCTGGAGAGTCTAATGGACGGGTGACTTAAGCGGCACTAAAGCCATCTGTCTCAGTGGCGTTTCCATTAAGCTGATGCTGTTTAGAAGGAAACAACCCCACACGCTCACACTGCCACATATTAGCATTTTGATAAACATGTAGAGCTGCATGGGGCTGTAGAGGTTCTAGCCTCATGCTGAGGTTATTCTAAGGCCAGGTTTTTCTTTGTGGATAAGCGCGTATGTGCATTACGTGCACGTGATATATGTACTGTATATTTGTTCATGCGTATGTGTTGTTGTGAGACAGAGAGAGCGTGACGTGTCAGAGATCTTCCCCAGAGTGCTGCTGGGTGCTCAAGTCAAAAGTCAAAAAGTGATTGCATTTTAGACCAGCCCTAAACTGGTCTTAAATCCAGCACACTGACAGTGCAAACATTTCCTTAATTTTTTTTGTTTTCATTGATTGAATTCTTAATTAACAATTTGGGGGAAAAAAGCACGGTGGCACAGATTTATACAAAAGAATGCTATAAGGATAAACCAAATAAGCCCAGGGCTTGTTCCCATTAAGGTCCTGTGTATTCAGAGACATTTAAAAACAAACAATAATATACAGTAATATGCAAAAACATCATATGTACCAGTAGAAATACAAACTAAAGATATGTACAGTAAACAGTTGGGGTTAGACCAAAACCCCGGTTTCCTTGCGCACGGGTGCTCCATTGAGCTCGGCCCAGAGCCAAGTGAAAGAGTAAAAAACAGTAGAGGGCGCTGTTTTTCCTTTTTATTTGGCGATGGGTTCCCAGATTGCCTCAATACTAGCACACACATCTAATAGATTAGTACCGCCTGAATGACAGCACACACTCATCAAACAGAGTAGGCACCGCTTACTCACACTGGGGGGTGTGATGTTTTTGTATGACTGTTGGTAGGGCATTCCACATTCTGGCGGCATACTGTAGCAGAACGAATTTGACCAATTTTTTGTGCCGAAACTGGGTTCAGTGAGATCAGTGGGGCTCCTACTGGTGTTGTGCCTGTGTGTGTCTTTTACACTATTGAAGTAGTCTGACAGGTACATGGGTATCCCTGTTGTCTCGCGTATCTTGAAGACCAGGCCCATTGCAAGTTTCTGTACTTTGTCCTCTACCATCCCACCCTAGCATAATGAGCAGGGGTTAGGTGAGTTCTGGGTGTAAGGCCTATTAGTAACCTGATCAGTTTGTTATGAGAGGTCTGCAGTTTTGTTTTTAATGCCTTTGAGGTGCTTAAGTACCACGAGGTGCATGCATAGTCGAAATGACATTGAATGAGTGCTCCTGCTAGTGTCCTCAGTGTGTTCCTACTGACCACCGAGGAGATCCTGAATAGAAAACGTGTTCTTTGGTTGACTTTTCTGATTTCTTTTGTTGCCATTTTTTCACTTGAGACGTTGCCCTCTAAGATACAACCCATCTTTCCTTGAGATGACATTGTCACCCACTTTGACCGTGAAGTCTTTGGCATTGCATTGGCATATTCTGGACCCAAAAAGAATGGATTCAGTTTTGCCTAGGTGTAGTGATACTTTGTTATCAGCGAGCCATGTGCAGATTCTACCGAGTTCAGAGCTAAGGGCCTCCTCAACCTGCAATCTGGCCTTGACCGAGATCAGGCGTGCCAAGTCATCCGCGAACAAGAACAGATTGCAGTCACATGCTGATGGCATGTCGTTTACGTACACTAGGAACAGTAAAGGCAGTGGTACAGTATGCTTCCTTGAAGAACGCTGCAGCTCACTGGGACGGGGGAGGACAGGGTTCCGTTCACCTCCACCACCTGTTCTCTCCCCTCCAGATAGGATCTCAGACCAGCCCACTGATGTACTTTGAAAACCGATGGCCTTCAACTTATCCATCAGTATGGAGTGATTTACAGTGTCAAATGCCTTTTAGAGGTCCAACATGACCATGCCGCAGTATTTGCCTGAGTCCACCTCACGTTTGATGCAGTCGGTCAAATAGATTAGGCATGTGTCTGTAGAGAACGCATTCAGATTGAGATGAGCACCTACATAGGTGGGTTCACAACGCACACACTGCTTGCAATCAAAATCCATCTGATTTCAACATAACACTCATATCATGTTCAGCATGGTAGATTACACTTATATAATAATAATGAATGATCTTGGCCAGATTATCCATATATTAT
>NC_139962.1:15261898-15279957 GCF_963454915.1 Gymnoscopelus microlampas
CACGCGCACGCACGCACACACACACACACACACACACACACACACACACACACACACACACACACACACACACACACACACACACACACACACACACACACACACACACACACACACACACACACACACACACACACACACACACACAAGCACACTCTTCTTACTGTTCCTGGCACGAGTAATCTTCACCATTGATGACCCCTCTCTATCTCTCTCTCTCTCTTGCGCACGCACGCACTTATGCACGCACGCACGCGCACACACACACACACACACACACACACACACACACACACACACACACACACACACACACACACACACACACACACACACACACACACACACACACACACACACACACACACACACACACACACACACACACACGTTGGGCTTTGCATACATTAAGACAGCAGGCAAATAAACTCCCCTCTCTTAGTTATTTGAAGAAAAGAAAATCCTGGCATTGGCCTTTTATGTTGAAATCCATGTGGTGGTTTGTGAAAAGAAAACAATTCCCACAGGACGGGCTGAAAGGCCTGTTTATTCTGCTCCGGTTGCCTTTGGTCTGGCAAATGAGGAAATAGCTTGGCTTTTCCAGTTGCTGTGTAAATACCAGAAGAAGTGTGCCACTGTGCTTTAACAAAACACAAGATGGTGTTTTTGCAGTGCAGACATCAGTGCCGTTCTGGAGCACACACACCTAATCCATGCAGGAATTCTCTCTCTCTCAAGCTTCTCTGCTGCTCTACCACTTGAACCCTAGCATCCCTAATATATTCTGGGCATGTCATAATAGGCAAACATTCAAAAAATAGCAGATCTATAGCTACAATTTTGTATAACAAAATATGGGCCATACTCTCTCATACTCAGGAGAGAGTATAGCCCAACAAGTAGTTTCAACGGTAAGTCAAAGAACAACATTTCTAGCTGGAATATCCAACTTTTTAGATAGAAGCACCCTAAAAAATCCTAGTTGGGGCTCTTGTACAATGTCACTTTGATTATGCCTGAATTCTTGGTTTACTGGCATTTCTATGAGCCTCAAGAAGAAACAGACCTCTCAAAATAAATTGGTTAGAGTGATTGCAAGTTGCATCCTTGAACTCATCTTCTTCCTGCCCACTTCACCAGTCTCAGGTGGCTTTGATTGGTGGAGAGAGTATCCCAATGTAAATTGTGTTTAGTTCACAGGATTAAAAGTAATGTAGCACCCACATATTTGCGTGACTACTTTTCCAAGGTTAGTGATACTCACAGGTATTCCACCAGAGGTAGCCCTATACTGATTTTAAGCCATGCCGTTTTTACAGCAATATGGGAAAAACATCTTTCCTAATACTCGGCAGCAGTTCAGTGGAATGGTTTACCTTCCAACCTCAAGTTGATCAGTTCCTTTGAAAACTTTAAATTCTCATTAAAAAGGTGGTTGTCCAATAATATGACTTAATTTTAAACCAAGTACTGATCATATAGATAAAAAAGAAAATATTTATTTTATGTCAATTTTCATTTTTTTTTAGTTTTTAGGTTTGAGTTATTTTGTCCCTGTTTTGTATTTGTATCGTTGCTCCCTGCCCCCCTTCCCCAAAAGGACCACAATGGAAACTAGCCTCCGGGCTTTCTTGTGTATTTAACCTTTTCAATTCATTTTCAATAAAGTGCTCAATCAATCAATCAATCAATCAATCCATCCATCCATCCATCCATCCATCCATCCATCCATCCATCCATCCATCCATCCATCCATCCATCCATCCATCCATCCATCCATCCATCCATCCATCCATCCATCCATCCATCCATCAATGAATCAATCAATCAATCAATGCGTCACATTACGATGCATTGTGAGCCTGTAGATCAGCTATATTTGGTGAAGAGATGTGGTGTACAGGGAAAAAGGAGTGGGTCAAAGATGGACCCCTGGGGAACCATGGTCAATGAAGTACTGTATATAGGGTTTAAGTGATTAACCTGTAATATACTTAGAAGTGCTTCACAGGGGATAGTGTGTACACGTATGCTATAAGAGTGCAGAGGCTTTCACGCCTTTGGAGGATTGGTGTTTTAAACGGATACAGGATAGGTGGGATGTCCCTAGACATCTGGGCATCTCGATGTAAAATTGGCTATTTTGTCAAAAAAATAAAAAAATAGAATAAAGAATGAACGGTACATCATTATCAGACTTAATTTTATCCTTCAAGTTCTTGTTTATGCCCCAAAATGACTGAATATAGAGGTTTTGTTGCAATTTGTAGCAATTGAAGAAATATTAGACCTTAATTGTCGAATGTTTAAGCATGTTCACATCATGTATACCTTACATTACTTGAGACCATTTTTCAAATATGTTATTTTTTTTACATTTTGGACAAAATAGCCAATTCTACATTGAGGTGCCCAGATGTCCCTAGTGCCCACCTATCCTGTTACCTTTTAAATGTGTCTGGTGGCCATACTTAGGCTGGAGTAATGGCTCCTTGTCCTTCCCGGAGTTTGTGAATGTGACACCATCAGGTCCTCCACTGAATCACTCCACTCACTGATTCCTAAGTAGTGCATTAGTATGATGGCGCTCATTAGCTGACTCATACATGCAGTCAACTAATGAGATATATGTAGCTAAAAAAAAAATTAAAGTTGCATTTGCAAATATTGAGAGAAAAAGCATTTGTGTTCTTTATGTCACACTTTTCCGAGAAGACAACCCTTCTCGTAATAGTGTGCCAATGGACTCTGTGGCCGAGAGCTCCGCGACCCCCTGCTGATGAAATGACTCCGGTCCAAAGTGCTGTGTTTAAGATTCCAAACTATTATCCCAATCCCATAGCCCCCACTGAGCAATCACCTTTTCAGTCCAAAACAGGAGAACAGGCAATGACACCAGCTGGCTGGCAGGAATGTGTAGACTGCAGAGTACGAGGCCTGTCTGTGTCTGCCTTCTTCTCTTCCTGCCAGCTCTAGCTCACGCTCACACACTGTGCACAGCTGGACAGGAACTGAATTAATGGTGTTTGTAGGGGCAGCGTTAAACGAGGGTTCAATGACGTTGTGAAGGAGGACGGCTCGTTGTTATTCAACGGGAGAAGCGGTGAAAGGCAGAATCATAACCCGACTACGTTGACCTCTGGCCGGCGTCTCTCTTGGTGCCGGCGTTGGTTAATTAGAAATGGTGTCATGAGAGACGCTTTTCATCATCCAGTGAATCCTCCATCTTTGTTGAATTGTTTACATACTTTTAAATTGATGAGGCAATTTGGATTACAATTGTAAGCATCTCTCTGACATCAAAACTATATCAACAAACATATGCAAATGGCTGACTGATGTACAGATGAAACAAAGAACATTTTTATTTCAATCCCTATATCACTTTAATTTGCTTGTGGACTTCACATCTCTTTTATTAAAAGTTTCTTATATTTCAGTTATGGCCATGCAGCAATTTTACAATGTCTATTCCTATATTCTTCTATGAATAATATTCACATCTTTTTAGCGTTTGTGGCGTGCTGTACTACACCCTTACATGAAGCAAAATGAGTCAAATCGCTCAAGTGTGAATTTTTACACCTGTATAGGTCAGTCAGCAATACCAAATTGGACAAGAATTGCATGCCACAATACAACGCATCCCTGCCAGCAACAGTTGCATCATTGCAGAACAAGCCTGATAATGATCTAATCATAAATCACATCCCTATTTGTGACGGTAAGCAGTATTACCCTTGCTCACGGTAGAGATGTATTCTATGAGATGATTTATCCGTTGTTGTTAACCCTCTTTAGAAATTAGATTTTGACTGTAGTAAACCCACACATTGTCCTGTAATTTATTAAACTGTTTCCTATTCTCATCAATCAATTATGAAGCATAATAGTTTTATTAGTAAAAAAAAAAAAAAGTATTATCATTTTTTGTACCTGTGTAAGGTACAAAATGTTGTTAGTGTTCCGTGGAGAAATGTTGTTAGTGGGAATGAAAACATAGGCGCACCACCGGAACAGGAGGGTTGAGGGCAAACCAAACGGGCCTATTTCCTGTACCCACGTTCTATAGACAAATTATTTGTTTACACCATTGAGACTGGACGCACAGGTGATTGTTTCACGCAATCAATTCCCAACCTCTTGTTTTGGGGTGCGCTGGTTTCAGCACACTCCAACCCCCTCTTGTGTGTTGGCTAGTGAGACGCGTCCTAGCGAGACCTGACAGAATGGGTTTCATTGCGCGCATACTGGTTGCGCGCATACTGGTCCTTATCAGTGTGACGTCGTCTGTAAAGGGGTCTATAGGGCATAGCAGCGGCGGCCATTTTCTGGTTCCACTTCAAAAAAGCCAATGCATATTTCCCATAGAGATTTCCCCAAAAAAAATATGTAAATTATTTTAAGCCTTGAATCAAGCCATCCAGGGTCCTAATGAATCATGACCATAAAACATTTTATTCTGTCATTATTATTTTTTTTGAAAACGGCAAAACAAAGGGTATTTATTAAATATAGTATATCATATAATTACATATTCAATTTGTTTTGCACAGAATCAAATGTTTTATGGTCATGATTCACCAGGACCCTGGATGGCTTGATTCTAGGCTTAAAATAATTTATATAAATATTTTTGGAAAAAAGAAAAAAAGAGGGTCGCTGTTTTTCCTTTTTTTGACATGGGTGGGTTCCCAGATTGGTATATGGCAACAACAGCTGCAACACAAAGATGCAACCAGTTACACTAATTAAACACAAACAGGAGACAGTGCAACACATGCGCCACTTATAGACACGTGCTCTCGCGCGCGCGCGCACACACACACACACACACACACACACACACACACACACACACACACACACACACACACACACACACACACACACACACACACACACACACACACACACACACACACACACACACACACACACACACACACACACACACACACACACACACACACACACTAAGGTGCACCATTGCTCTGCCACCTCTGTGTTCCTATTGGCTGGGCTTTAAACAGCCATAACTCCAGTTCCCAGCATGCTAAACTTCCCAAACTTGCTAGGTGCTCTTAGACGGCCAATAGGGACAGGCTGTAATTGCTTAAGACCTGCTCCCTCTGTGTTCCTGTTGAGCAGCCTTGAAATGAAAAAAGACTTGTGCACATCATTTGTATGTCTCTCAAAAAGAAGAGGAAAACAACATATATTCTGTCTCGGTTTATGCAGTGTATGATCCGTTCAGCAGATTCAGATTCCTCAGATTCCTCTGAAGGAATACTTGTCATTTTTATTTTTATCCTTCATTTACCCAGGGTAAGTTTACTGGGCATGGATGCTCTTCAGGACACCATTGCCCAGCATCTCCACTGGAGCTATTGGGGGTTATTAATGAATGAATTAAAGTAACCTTATTTTCTGTCCATATCTGTCCTGTGTGTCTTGCCTACTGTGGTGCTGCTATGACACCTGGATTTTCCACAGGGACCAATATCTGTCTGTCTGTCTGTCTGTCTGTCTGTCTGTCTGTCTCTATCTAAATGCCTTGCTCAAGGGAACTTCAACAGTGTGTATTGGCGTACAGGTGCTGTGAAGGTTGTTCGTTCACTTTCCACGGACACATTTTTCCTAATCCTGCCAGACCGGGGGAATGACCCGGCAACATTCCGGTCACAAACATGCACCTCTACCATGAACCTCAGCGGGAAAAGGAACTGCATGAATTAGCTGTGCTAACTCTCTGTACTGTGCTGTGCCTGGGTTAAACCGTGCTGTGCAGAGGGTCTTTATCTGATCCTCCAGCTCACTTAAGTGTCTGCTTCTGTGAGGGGAGGGGACAGGGGCAGTGAGAGTCTCTTGGGGGTTGGATAGGGTAACAGGTGGGCTGCGTGCCATTCAGGAGGGTCACACAGCACAATACCTGCGGCTCCCTTTGATGCTGATACCATCTTCTGTGTGTCTGCACAGCCCTGCTCCCCATTTCACTGCTCAGCGACTTTACATCCCTGTTGCCTCCAATCGCGTCTACCAAAATGCCTCCGGATCCAATAACGCAGTGCCACAGTAAGACAATTACCCGCTTTAATAACGGGCGTCATTACACACCCAGCGGATATATATGAAATAAGAATTGTGTGTGTGTGTGTGTGTGTGTGTGTGTGTGTGTGTGTGTGTGTGTGTGTGTGTGTGTGTGTGTGTGTGTGTGTGTGTGTGTGTGTGTGTGTGTGTGTGTGTGTGTGGGGGTGTGTGTGTGTGTGCCCGCGCGCGCACGCGCGGGCCGCTGGAGGAGCATGGGATCTCATCTGCACCCCCGCTGATTATTGCAGGAAGTTTTTATGAGTTTAGTTTCATTAGATTCTTTATAGGTCTCCCTAATGATGATGCTCAGTTGAAGATAATTTTCTCTCAAAAATGTGAGTGATGGCTGTTTTCCTCAGTTTGTCATTACTTGTTCTCCCACGTCTTCCATGAAGTGCACCGAAACACCATTAGACAACGAGCGTGTATTTGACTTATCTGAAAGCCGTATCACTAGTCTAGTATAACTAAAGCATTTCTGCAGACATTTCGCTGCTGTATGTTCACAACGGGTGATCGGACCAGTGCCGGCCATAGCGTGCAAGGGACCATAATAGAACTTGTGCGCGTGACATAGAGAGAATAGAGCGAAGCGAGGCAGCTGATAAGTCATTCATGAGACATACATCATTAATGAGCATCATGACGGTGGAACAGAGACTGGAAAACACACAGCGCCATCTGGACTATGATGACAGTTTGTCAAAACAAAACGGATAAATGAAATCTTGATTAGGTTTATTAGTAGGCCCTGATCTAATTTGCGCAGGCATTTATAGTCTTTCCCCCACGAGTGTTCAGGCGCAAGGCCGCCACGATAAGCGAGCTGGGAGCACGGTAAAGACGTAGGGGCACCATGAGATAGTGAGGCTGAGCCACGGTCGTAACTCTTACAATTATGGGCTTCAAACTGATGATACAGTAAAGATTTAATGGTCGCAGATTAGGTTTATGACGTTTGAATCATTTCTAACGAAAGGGTCTTTTGGATCTCACACTGTGCCAAATAATTGTGTTCATACGCTTTTACATTTGGTGCCCCGCTGAGACGCTGTAGCTGAATAAATACATTTGTACTTGTCTTTTTATCATCATTATAATCTTTCCTGCCGTACAGCAAGTGGGTGATGATTACACTGCTGCATGGCCAATAGTGTACTGAACTAAAACCAGGAGTGTTAAAGGCTCTATGACATTCATTTTGTGTGTATGTTTTTTTATTTTATTTTTTTACCTCAATTAGACCCCAAAAAACTGAACTTTGAACATTCAGTGGATTTTCTGTGGTCTGGAGTTTTCTGAATAATTAGGCTGAAAAGTAATCTGTGATTGGCCCCTGGACTTTGATGTCACAGTCCATTAACATATTTTTAAAGTGAACATTTTTAACTCAAATCTTTGCTTCTGGAGTGGATTTTTCAGTTAAAACTTTTAATACACGTTTGAAGGACCATGATAAATACTTTTAATTTGTTGTGAAACTGAATGTCATTAAACCTTTAAGTTAACTTAGTTCTCTTTACACTTTCAGAGTTAAAATAACACTATTATTATAGATATATATCTATAAGCCCAGTAATTTGGTATTTTTCATATCTGTGTATATGTATCATCATCTACTGGAGACTGGTGTCGAGTTATGCATATTTGTTGCTTCCTTTCACTCCTTGGCTCTGTGATGATGTCACTGTGCCTGAGGTGATGGACAGAAGCCCAGGACTATCTCTCTAACCGAGTGAAGTGAGAGAAGATCTCCTTACCTCCTCCGTTCAGCAGAGAGGCAGATGCAGCCAGAGGCTTATATCATCTACTGCTTGACCAGGTGCGCCTTTCACCATTTGGCACTCAGCCTGAAAGTTAAAGTGAGCACTTTGAGAGAGAGAGAGAGAGAGAGAGAGAGAGAGAGAGAGAGAGAGAGAGAGAGAGAGAGAGAGAGAGAGAGAGAGAGAGAGAGAGAGAGAGAAGAGAGAGAGAGAGAGAGAGAGAGAGAGAGAGAGAGAGAGAGAGAGAGAGAGAGAGAGAGAGAGAGAGAGAGAGAAGAGAGAGAGAGAGAGAGAGAGAGAGAGAGAGAGAGAGAGAGAGAGAGAGAGAGAGAGAGAGAGAGAGAGAGAGAGAGAGAGACTAGCCATAATCATCTGTGATGTATAATCATAGCTCAGTAAAACTCTACTCCAGCTCATATCCACCCTGCCGACCCTTCCCATAAGTCCAAACAGCTCTTCTTTTCTCTCTCTGATATGAGTGAAGCTGGCAATCTGACTTGAGAAGGCCGAGTCTCAGCTTCGTCTGAAGAGTCCTTATCAAATTCCAAGAGTTTCTCTTCCCAGACTAATCTACGGGCGCATTTCCCACTTTAATCTGCGTCTGTGTATGAAGAGTTTCCCATCAGGGCCGCCATACACTTGAAGATTAATGAACCCAATTTGCAAGAGTGACCTTTTTTGGCTGCTAAAGCACCACAGCGGCTAAGCCTCTTAATGCCTGCCTTTAAAAAAAAATCTCTTCAGATAAGAGCTGAGAAAATAGCCATATCAGAAGTTAGAAGAGGAGTCTGGACTAAAGTCCAGTTGGACTGGCTACCATATTAGGCCTCAGAGGACACATTTCAAAGGGCCAGAGGAGAATGGTGATCAGAGCAACTGTCAAAATCTGAAGTTAGAAGAATTGGAACAGTCATTGGTGTCACCCCTGACTCTGAAAGAAATTCAAGGAACAGCAACAAATATCGATTCACAAATATCAAATGTGACATGATTACTGAATGTATTAGCTACTGTACTATGGGTAGCTAATATTGATTGCTTCCTTGATTACTACATTTATGTAGTAATCAAGTGTTTCCAATGTGAAATATATTATTATGTTACTGTATTTTGAGCATATGTGAGAACAAAAAAATCACAAAAAACACCAACATTTTGAGCAGCTGGTGACTGCTCCTCAAAAGAGTTAATACTCTACACTTACATAATTATATACAGTATATACTGCATATTTAAGCGTCTATGTATTGCGAAACAATATCAATCTATATCATATAGATGATTATTATTTCAAGCATCAGTTTAGGCACATATTGAATATACATAATATAATGTATTTATTTACCGATAGGGTCAGCTAGCAATCACCTAG
Organism: Gymnoscopelus microlampas; assembly: GCF_963454915.1. Classification (NCBI taxonomy): domain Eukaryota; kingdom Metazoa; phylum Chordata; class Actinopteri; order Myctophiformes; family Myctophidae; genus Gymnoscopelus; species Gymnoscopelus microlampas. The sequence goes on from NC_139962.1 coordinate 15,271,124, forward strand.
GGCTGATACAGCAGCTATCCAACCAGCACAAGCTAAAGCTGTATCAGCCCTATTAGTAATTTGCTGACCACCAATTAGTGCTGAACTGATTAAACCGTCCAGAGTCGTCACCAAACATTTTCTGCAGATGTTATAAAATTCACAGCTGATGAACCAAAACACAGACACATACAAACGACGACATTCAATGGTTCACAGAATGGCTGTTTAAGACTGGCAGCCTGCCATGTTCATGTTCAGTCATCTCCCTGCCTACATTATTGGGCAATCCCAGTAGGACTACCGTTTCGTTTGTTGGGGCAGTTTCTCGTTGACAGTAAATTGAAAATCCAACACTATTTTCTCATCTTCTTTGTTGATAAAAAAAAAGCTATATATGTAATAAACAAATTATACCCGGCAGTCATGGATGGACTCATTATCAATATACAGTATAAAATAATATCATGATATGATACATTGTAATATACAAAAAGAAAAGCCGCACTATTCTCTCGGTCTGATGGATAAAATGAATATGCATTCATATTATGCAATGCAATTGTTAAAAAAGTGTTGAACCCTAACATGTGTAAGCAATTTTCTATTTTCATTTACTCTGTTGAGAGTAAAAAAACTGAACTTGCATTTATGTGGTCTGAGAAGTTATTAGATTTCTTCAAAGAACTGATGGCAGAGGTGCGCTGCAGCCGCATTGTTATTCTAGGATGGTTCAAAGATATTGAACAAGCGGCCAAACAAGGTCTCAAGTTGTTCTTTTTCGACCATGGTCCCGTGGGCCTTTCCCCACGCTCAGAAAACACATCACTCAGGCTTTTAGAGGCATTGTAAGTGCATGAAAATATGATTTAGCTCTGGAGCATGCCTCTAATTCTTTTCTTTCGCATGTGCTGCCATTTGTATTCGGTTACGATGGATTAAATGTGTTTTCAAGGGAACGCACAGAGCAGAGGGAAGCCTTGCCCGGCTCGCTGTGACGAGACTAAGAGGTTATTTAGCAGTCTTTCTCTCTGATGGCAAAATTGTAGAATTTGCACGGTCTTGTCATTGCGTCCAACATCTTGATGAGATGGATTAGAATGCGATTCATCTGAAACAAACGAATGTTTGAGGCAAATGGGGGGGGGGACTTCACGTCTGTGAGGAATAGAGATGAGAGACTGCCACTGCTGCAACAGAACACTGGTACAGTAGGAGAAAAATGTCAGGCTCCTTCTGTTTCATCCATTGACATCCTTTTGTATGGCCTTCCTTTGAGTGAGTGTGTGTGTGTGTGTGTGTGTGTGTGCGTGCGTGCGCGCGCGTGCGTGCGTGCGTGCGTGTGTGAGTGAGTGGGTGTGCTCACACGTGCACACACAGGCTCATGTGCATGTGATGAGATACTGTCAGTAAGTATAATAACCCTGGCAGTGCTATGTTATGTCATATTAAACTGTTGCTCATTCCACAGACCACATCCTGTCAGAGAAAATATCACTCCATTGTATTACCGCTGTTGTAAGGTTACTCTCTCTCTCTCTCTCTCTCTCTCTCTCTCTCTCTCTCTCTCTCTCTTAATATATCATCCTGTCTCTGTCCTTCTTTCTTTCTTTTTCTTTCTGTATCCAACTCGTTGCTCCTGTTCCTTTGTTCCTCTAACAAAAAACTGTGATTTATAATCTCTCTTCCCCTGAGATTCTGTGCAGTGGACTGTCGGAATATTAAAAATGTCTGTGTTGCATTCCATATATACCCTGCAAAATCCTCAGTGTTGATTTAACTCAGAGAGTGTAAAAATGGACCCTCACGGGGGTGCTGCCAACACATGTTGAGTATTAGCTCCTTTCAGCATGTGCAGTCCAGTGTGTTTGATTGCATTGAGGAAGTAGCATAATGTTTTTTTCTTTTTGTTTGGTCTTAACCAGACAAGAGCAGTCTGTTGAGAGCATGATCATTGGGCGAAGACATTAGTTACCCCCCTCTCCATTCACACGGCATGCTTGTGGCTGCCGAAGCCGTTGCATAGCAACCTGCGTGGAAGAAGAAAGAAGTTTGGGGGGAAATTTATGTGCGTGTGGTCATTCTTGTTGAAAGCAGAGGACAGCAATGAGGTTTCGAAAGTCCTCCGAGTGGGAATGTGATAGAGTGACACTCCTGAAACCACCGTTAGTTAGATAAAAGCAAGAATCTTGTCAATCAAACGATTTTGTTTCTGTTTTATTTTTACCTCTGTTCATGACAGGAGGCGACAAAACCCACGTCTGAATCCTTCTTTGTTATTAGGGTATTTAGCATCTGTCTCAGGATAAGAAAAGCTCAAAACTAATTAATGCTTTCTGAGAATAGCGTGCAAAAATGTTCCCTTGTCCTCACAGTATGGGACTTGTTCACAGTGGGGATGGAGAGTGAGAGAGTGAAAGGAAATTTAATCGGAGACAGGAACAGGGGGGAAAAAGGAGGTGGGGTGAGAAGAGTGTGTGACAGATGGAGGTATAGGAGAGGAAGGGAGGGGCTGAAAGAAAAGGAATCCAGTGAGGCTGGACAAGGTGCCTTGTGGACCCCCCCCCCCCCCCCCTCCCCTGTTTATATGCTGCTAAATTTTGGTGACAATTTCACAGTCCTCCTTTCAGCAGCACATTGAAAAGGGGCAGATTCCTTCCTGGTTACTCACCCTCTACCCAGAAAGAAAGAAAGAGAGAGAGAGAGAGAGAGAGAGAGAGAGAGAGGCACACACATCATGGGAAAATCCAAACCTTTGGCATCCTCCGTCGGATACCTCGGCACGCCGGGCATTAGCCTCACAGCAAACAGCGGCCCCCGCATAATATCTGTGAAATCTGTGTGTGTGCGTGCGAGGTTCAGGGCGAGATCGTCGCAAGGATTAAGTCAAACAGGTTCCCTCATTCAGCGGGTCCACTCTGCAGCAGTGGGCCTATTTGCGTTCACGCTGCTCTTTCAGAAGACCGTCCAGTAAGAGCGTCTCTCTCTCTCTCTCTCTCTCTGTTTGCATAGAAAGCATATAGAGTTGGTTCCTGCATGCAGGCTGACCTTAGCAGATGTCATGGCCACAAAACCCTCTTCTCCTTAACCAGACAAGAGGCCACAGTGGCATGCCGCCATCCACGCCCAGCGAAGGAGGAAAGGAACCCACTACCAGTGGGAGGAACAAGAGAGCAAGAGGGAGGGGGGAGGGATGGAGGGAGAGGGGAAAAAGGTGGGGGAAAAAAAGGCACATGAGGGTGTAGGGCTGGTCAGAGAAAGCTATACAGTAGCAGCACTCTGCCTGTGGCGTAATTTGACTTGGATGGCAAAGATCCAGCGTTCTTTTACGATGCCTTTAAATATGCTTCGACTACATCCAGCCTCCTCACGTTCCACCTCTCAGCTAGGAGCTATGGACCTCTTTATGCCTTGTCCCAGGTGTCTTATTAAGTGGCCACCTTAACATGGACATGGTTAGAGCCATACAGAGTTATGACAGTCTCAGATGGTGTAAGCCGAACCATTAGAATAACATTAGGGCCAAGCACAATGGCTGCCAAAGAAATTCAGTAGCTCGCCTTACTTTATGGGTTGCAGTGGCAGGCATATTACATTGTGTGTACAGTGTATATATATATACACACACACACACACACACACACACACACACACACACAAGTTAGGTTTTAGCGTTGCGTCTGCTGTGGCTGAGAAGACCAATATATGAGAGGCAGACTCGGCCGCAGATAATACATGTGTAGACCAGTCCTGATGATGTTGATGGTGGTGGTGGCGGTAGCCTGTTGTTGCTTCCTCTTTGTCTTCTTTGCTTCATGATGTTGCTTGCAGACACCCTTATAGCGTAGCTGCATGTCGGCGGCAAGTTTGCCTCTTCTGCATCCTTCGGGATTCGACCATGGTCCATTCGCTGGACATGACCCGTCCAGTGGAGACGTTGCTGCCTCAGAAGAGAGTATATACTGGGAAGACGTGCTCTCTCCAAGACGATCCTGTCCCTCCAGGTGATGATCAGTATTCGCCTCAGGCAGTGAAGGTGGAAGCTGTTCAGCTGCCATTCTTGATGTGAGTCTAGGTTTACAGGTTTCTGCAATGCAGGAGTGTGCTGATGACACAGGCTCTGTACACGTGCACCTTTGTGTGGACTGTGAGTTTGCCATTGTCCCATACTCTCGCTGTGAGCTTTCCAAAAACAGAAGCTGCTTTTCCAATGCGGCTGCTGAATTCAGCATTGAGTGACAGGCTGTCAGTGATGGACCCAAATAGGTGAAGTTGTTTACAGATTCCAATATGTAGTTGTTGATGGTTATAGAGGGGGGGGGGGGGGGGGGGGGGTCTCAGTGCCTTGTCCCATCGTCTTGGTTTTGTTCAGACTGATGGCTAGGCTGACCTCCTGACAAGCTTGGGTGAACCGGTCCAAGGAGTTTGCTACTGCTGTGTCATCAGCAAACAGCATGTTCTGGCCTTTGTTGTAGCTTTCAGACGTGAATTAGACAGATTATCATCTCTTCTTGTATATACTGTAGGTAGACTTCCTCTTTACACAAGATCCGAAGGCTTGCCACAGGAGGAGAGAAAAGAAGATCCCAAACAAGGTGGGTGCTGGCATGCATCCCTGCTTGACACCACAACAGATTTTGAAGAGGTTTGTGGTGGACCTGTCAAACTGGATGGTGCCTTGCATGTCTGCTTTCTGCACTTCTCCTGCAGCTGTCTCGGAGTGAAGATCATGCCTGTGATTCTGGGTAAATCTTCTCTGCGAGGACCTGGAGTCTATTCAGTGTAACTCTGGCAGTTTACCGGTGGTGCTGAGCAAAGAGATGCTAAGGTAGTTATTACCGTCACTCCTGTCTTCCTTGTTTTATACAGGGTGATGATATTAGCATCTCTCTTGTTGTATGTATGGGACAGCATCTTGCAGGTAGAGGAGCTTGTGGAGTTTGTCTTGGAGAGCAGGCTTCCCCCATTTTAGGACTAAAGCTGTGATCCCATCTCTGCCTGGTGTTTTACCGCAGGTAGGCTGTCACATAAACGCACACACACGCACACGCACACGCACACACACACACACACACACACACACACACACACACACACACACACACACACAGTGTCTCCATGTCTCTCCAGCTCTTTAGTAAACAGAAAATGCATTTTCAGGACGGGATACCAATTTTATCCATTCAGGAGAGTCACACGTTTCTGACTCCTCATTGACGCAACTCTTCTATCACGGCTGTTTATTTTCATCAATCTCTGACGTTCTTAGACATAATTTATCTCGGACATTTATAGTCATTTTTGGTGACAGACAGTGTGTGCTAATTCTCTCCATTAATTAATTGCCATCTGGTTGTGTGTTGTTTTAGCTAAATATATTGTATTTATAATGTGTAATGAATGACACAGACGTCATAGTCCAGGCAAAGTAGCATTTCCAGACAGACTAATTAAAATAGATTTTTTTTCAACAGATATCATTTCTATGAGGTGTCTAGAACAACATACTAAAAGTCCTAAGAAATCCTAGATGCGGAAATATGTTTAATTCTCATCAATTCAAGATGTGTGCTAATACCTCGAGAAAACTAAACACCCTAATGGGCTTTTTTTTTTCTTTTGTCCTATCACAATGAAACTTTCCACAATGAATCTTAACATGAAAACTAAACTTTTTTGTATTACAAGTTTCTTTGAAACTTAATTTGAATATGCAAATTAGCCTACTATATATTGAATATGCCCAAATTTGCATATCACGAAAATTACTTTTCCACAAAATGTATTATATTTACATTGTTGTTTGTTAATGATATCAAACACACTGATCAGACTTTCATGAACCATTTCATCGAAATATTGTGAATTCATAGAATAACATCAAAAACACTAGATATGTATGACAAATGCATAAATCCGTCAAATCTTCCTCCAACCATCCTACTGCTAACGGTTGATGGCAATGCTGCTTTTGGACTGGCCTCTAACCTGAAACCTGCCCGGCTTGGTTGTACCTGCCTGGGGTATAACCCCCACCGGTGTAGTCCTCAGGGTCACAGAGGCACACAAGCCTCCCCACCACCACAAGGTAGCAGCAAAGTTATTTTTGTGTTTTTATTATTATTATTATTATTATTATTATTTTGTTTATTTTATTGTTCAAACGTGATCCTCAACTCCTTTTGTATGATTCTTTGTTCTTGCACCACCTATTTCAGTTGTTGGCGTGCTTAGTTCTTCCGCTCTGGATCATAGTCATAAGATAAATCAGGCAACTGGGAATTTGTACAGCTAGTACCACGACATTCTCCGCATATGGCAGTGCAAGGGAGTCCATGTTTTTTGCATGTGCATCTCTTCGTGCTGCAGTCTTTCTTGCAGCTACAGCAGACCACATCAAGTAATTCTGGTGGTCCTGCAGGCTGATCAGTCATTATTGGCATGAATCTACCACCTATAACATACCATCCCCAGTCTTCTGGACTCGTGCCTTCACTTGTTCCTTTCCATTCATTGATCTGGTAGAACCAAGGGGCAAGGCTGAGATATTTACGATGAGGCCGACAAAATGGCCAGAGTGGCGCTGTTTTACCCTGCGCCGACCTGTGAGTTCAGAAAGAATTTATTTTAGCGCAAGTGAATGGGTTTTTTGACAAACTTTAGACTAGCTTCTTACTGTAATAAAAATTGTCATAAATTCTATATGCTTCCAGTCGCTAGTTTAAAGTCTCCTTTCAATCATCAGGATATGCGTTTTGCTAAATTATGGTTCTATTTATTATAAAATTGACGATAAAGTAGGCTATTCTCTAGGAGGGGCGGGATGATTTGATTGACACGCTACACAACCAATAGCATTCATTCCCCGCCCCCCGCTCTTGATTGACAAGTTACCCAACCAATAATGGTCTGAACTCATTCTGACGCGTATTGAAAGATGGCGGACCTACAGGTCTTGCAGCAAAGGCTTCATTTTCGGTCTGTAGAAAGCAGCGGAGGGGGTTTGTCCATCTCATTTATACAGTCTATGGGTAGAACACACGGAGATTGTGGAACTTCACAGCTGATGATGTTGGTGGAAGAGTTTGAGGTTCCACTGGAGATAGCTGTCTCAGCATATCCAGCGATTCATCTTTGTCATCCCCATACAGTGAGACTAGAGCCTTTTCACCTGCTGCAACGCTGATTCCTTTTCCGACCTTTTCCTCTGACAGGCTGAACACCTTAGCTTGTTTGAGAAAGCTAGAGTCAGTTTTTACTTTTTTCAGTGCCAATCCCTTTCCCAAGCCAAATAGACGAGAAGTTGAATCACAGCCTAAAATAGCGTGGATGAAGAGGAGATTATTACACAGTACACCTTTGGACCAAGTAGTTCTTTTGTCTGCTTTATGCACCATATCCTTCTTGCTTTTGTTCCTTTCTTTGGTTCTGGTGCCAGAAACAGTTCCTGTGCATTTGGATCAGCCTGATGTAACTCCTACTAGGACCGTGTCTTTGGTTCTGGCTGAGGCAATGGCGGTTTGGACAATGAGCACATCAGCATCATTCTTTGCATGGTCTGTGATGCACCCAGCCCTCTCTAGTTTATTACTTAGATAAACCAACAACTTCTCGTCTATTTGGCTTGGGAAAGGGATTGGCACTGAAAAAAGTAAAAACTGACTCTAGCTTTCTCAAACAAGCTAAGGTGTTCAGCCTGTCAGAGGAAAAGGTCGGAAAAGGAATCATCGTTGCAGCAGGTGAAAAGGCTCTAGTCTCACTGTATGGGGATGACAAAGATGAATCGCTGGATATGCTGAGACACAGGCGATTCTGTGAGAAAGTATCGAAGACCACATCTCCAGTGGAACCTCAAACTCTTCCACCAACATCATCAGCTGTGAAGTTCCACAATCTCCGTGTGTTCTACCAGATCAATGAATGGAAAGGAACAAGTGAAAGCATGAGTCCAGAAGACTGGGGATGGCATGTTATAGGTGGTAGATTCATGCCAATAATGACTGATCAGCCTGCAGGACCACCAGAATTACTTGATGTGGTCTGCTGTAGCTGCAAGAAAGACTGCAGCACGAAGAGATGCACATGCAAAAAACATGGACTCCCTTGCACTGCCATATGTCGTGGTACTAGCTGTACAAATTCCCAGTTGCCTGATTTATCTTATGACTATGATCCATGAGCGGAAGAACTGAAATAGGTGGTGCAAGAACAAAGAATCATACAAAAGGAGTTGAGGATCACGTTTGAACAATAAAATAAACAAAATAATAATAAAAACACAAAAAAAATAAAAACACAAAAATAACTTTGCTGCTACCTTGTGGTGGTGGGGAGGCTTGTGTGCCTCTGTGACCCTGAGGACTATACCGGTGGGGGTTATACCCCAGGCAGGTACAACCAAGCCGGGCAGGTTTCAGGTTAGAGGCCAGTCCAAAAGCAGCATTGCCATCAACCGTTAGCAGTAGGATGGTTGGAGGAAGATTTAACGGATTTATGCATTTGTCATACATATGAATGGTGTTTTTGATGTTATTCTATGAATTCACAATATTTTGATGAAATGGTTCATGAAAGTCTGATCAGTGTGTTTGATATCATTAACAAACAACAATGTAAATATAATACATTTTGGGGAAAAGTAATTTTCGTGATATGCAAATTTGGGCATATTCAATATATATTAAGCTAATATGCATATTCAAATTAAGTTTCAAAGAAACTTGTAATACAAAAAAGTTTAGTTTTCATGTTAAGATTCATTGTGGAAAGTTTCATTGTGATAGGACAAAAGAAAAAAAAAAGCCCATTAGGGTGTTTAGTTTTCTCGAGGTATTAGCACACATCTTGAATTGATG